>NC_053027.1:131208472-131371346 GCF_003073215.2 Triticum urartu | reverse complement strand
ACTCTCCGATATATAATTCCTAAATGACTCAAAACATTTTTCTAGACTCGACTCGGCTGCTAAAAACGATCAAGCAATGGGGCTCCTAAGGTCGGGGAAGGCTCTGATACCAACTTGTAACGCCCTCGATGCGGCTATATCTCCCACGTGTCGAAGCACGACTTAGAGGCATAACCGCATTGAAATCAATGTCGCAAGTGAGGTAATCTTCACACAACCCATGTAATATAATAAGGGAAAGAGATACATAGTTGGCTTACAATCGCCACTTCACACAATTACATGAATAAAGCATTACATCATCCAAATACACTCAAGGTCCGACTACGGAACCAAAATAAAAGAAGAACCCCAATTGCGACACGGTCCCCTATCGACCCCAACTGGGCTCCACTACTGATCAACTAGAACGAAACCACACAAAGGACAAGATCTTCATCGAGCTCCTCCTGAGCTTGGTTACGTCACCTGCTCGGTTCAACGGCACCTGCAAACTGGTTTTGGAAGTATCTTTGAGTCACGGGGACTCAGCAATCTCGCACCCTCGCGATCAAGACTATTTAAGCTTATGGGTAAGGTAAAGGTATGAGGTGGAGCTGCAGCAAGCGACTAGCATATATGGTGGCTAACATACGCAAAAGAGAGCGAGAAGAGAAGGCAAAGCACGATCGATAAACTATGATCAAGAAGTGATCCTAGAACAACCTACGTCAAACATAACTCCAACACCGTGTTCACTTCCCGGACACCGCCGGAAAGAGACCATCACGGTTACACACGCGGTTGATGCATTTTAATTAAGGTCAACTTCAGGTTTTCTACAACTGGAAATTAACAAATTCCCATCTGCCCATAACCGCGGGCATGGCTTTCGAAAGTTCAAATCCCTGCAGGGGTGTCCCAACTTAGCCCATCACAAGCTCTCACGGTCAACGAAGGAATAGACCTCCTCCCGAGACGTTCCGATCAGACTCAGTATCCCGGTACAATAAGACATTTCGACAGGGTAAAACTAAACCAGCAACACCGCCCGAATGTGCCGACAAATCCCGATAGGAGCTGCACATATCTCTTTCTCAGGGCACACTAAGATTGTCTTAGGTACGGGTAGGCCAGCCCAGAGTTGCCCCTGGTGGTCACCGGCAGCTGACAGGTTGGACCAACACTCAGAGGAGCACTAGCCCGGGGGGTAAAATAATGATGACCCTCAGGAGCGCGACTCCCAAGGGAAAAGAAAAGTCTAGGTGGCAAATGGTAAAACCAATGTTGGGCATTGCTGGAAGAGCTTTACTTAAGGCGAACTGTCAAGGGGTTCCCATTATAGCCCAACCACGTAAGGAACGCAAAAACCCGGAACATAACACCGATATGACGGAAACTAGGGCGGCAAGAGTGGAACAAAACACCAGGCATAAGGCCGAGCCTTCCACCCTTTACCAAGTATATAGATGCATTAATTAAATAAGATATTTTGTGATATCCCAACAAGTAAACATGTTCCAACCAGGAACAACATCTTCATGTTCCAACAAGGAACAAAACTTCAATCTTCACCTGCAACTAACAAAGCTATAAGAGGGGCTAAGCAAAGCGGTAACATAGCCAATCAACGGTTTGCTAGGACAAGGTGGGTTAGAGGCTTGGTTCAACAAAGTAGGAGGCATGATAAGCAAGTGGTAGGTATCGCAGCATAGGCATAGCAAAAGAGCAAGCAACTAAGCAAGCAAAGATAGAAGTGATTTCGAGGGTATGGTCATCTTGCCTGAGATCCTGCAAGGAAGAAGAACGAGTCCATGACGAAGACAAACGGACGTAGACGAACGAATCATCACAACACGACGTTATCGGAACCAACCCGAAGAAGCAACACCGGAAAAGAGCAAACAACCTAGTAAACAACCACCACATAGACATGGCATGATGCGCAAACAAGAATGATGCTTGTCCGATTTAAAGAGGGCATGGCAAGGCAAAATGCACAAACAACACTACAAGTTAAGTGGAGCTCAATATGCAACGAGTTGCATATTGATGAAAAACCACATGACTTATTTAGTTCTCTCTCGTTTATGTACCCAACAAGATTAAATGTTGTTAGCATGGCAAGAGGTGAAGCAAATGAAAACTACCTATCTAGTCAAGGTTAAATGAGGCCGGAAGCAACGAACAACAATTCCGGAAACTCCTCATGAGCATATTATAGATTTGGTACTGTTCTGCCCTAAACACAATTTTAGAGTTGTTTAACATGCAAAGTAAGGCCACCATGTTAAACTAGGCATTTTTCTACCCCATTTACATATAAAGTTTATTAAAATCCGAGTTACGGTTATTTAGTTATGAAATAAATCATTTTAGCAAGTTATTTAAGCAAATTTAAACAGACAGCAATTTAAACATGTTAAACATGGATGAAAGTGGCATATTATGAAACTAGATGAAATTCTGGTCATATTTCATATTAAGTTTATTTTAATATGATGCATCGTTTGTGAGTTACAATATGCATGATCATGAAGGGGTTTTCTGCAAAACTGTTGTCTCTGGAAAAATAGATAAATTCGCCGAACTGAAAAAACAAGAGCTGGACCGCAACAGGGGCGGCTGGGCGCTGGGGTTGGCCTCACCTAGTGGGCTGAGGCCCGCTCGGTGCAGAGGCTGGTGCGCTGGGCCAGCTGCGCAGTGGGCTGGGGAGGCGCTGGGCTGTGGTTGGGCCAACGAGGCCGGCTGGCCCAGGCGAGCGAGGCGTGCTCGTCGTCCTCGTGCTCCCGCACGAGTAGGGAGGTTGACGGTGGCGCTGACGATGGCAGGGAGGAGCGGAGGCGGCGTGATACGAATGGGGTCGCCGGATCCGCGAGCGGAGGCGTCGGGGCGGCCAGATCCGAGCACGGGAGGTCACCGGGGTTCCGTTCTTGGTCGCGAGGAGGCTCGGCAGTGACCTAGTCGCGGGTCCGGCGGACCTTCGATGGTGCGGGCAGCAGCAAGATGGCGAGGTGCGGGCGCGGAGCGGGAGGCGTGCAAACGCCGAGGTGGTGGAGTGGATCCGGGTGGCAAGGACGGCCTGCTGGTTGCTGCTGCTCGCCGGCAGTGGCTGGGTCGACGACGGGGTCGAGGTGCACCTCGGGCGCCATGGGTGCTACGGGAGATGGACAAACCCAGCGATTGGGGCTCTGCTGTTGCTGCGGGAGCAAGGGGCTCGGGCACGAGGTGGGAGGCGGCAAGGAGCTCCTCTCCCCTGATTCGGGCGCGGGGTGGGGAAGATCGAGCGGGCAGAGGAAGGAGGAGGCGCTCGGCTGGTCGGATCGGAAGGAGGGGATGGATTGGATTGGATCGGGGGAAAACAAGGAGGGCGGCTGGTTGGTTCGACGCTGATAACAAGGAGAGTGGCGGCGGCGTGGGGATGGGATGGATGGGACAAGGTCCCTAGATTTTAGGGTTTGTCCAAAATAGTCTAGGAGTGGACTATATATATGGCAAAGAGGGAAGTTTAGGGGCTAATCGTCCCTCCAATTAAAATCGAGCGGTTGAGAATAAAACACTAGGAAGTCCAAATAAGAAAACGGTGATGTTTTGTAGACGTTTGGGGATGATCCGGACACAACGGTGACGACTGCTCAGGTTGGGTCCGGGACAGCTTTTCAGACGCGCGCGCGAGGGGGGGTTTGATGCACTGAGCAGAGAGGGTTTCGGGCCGTGCGATCGCATCGGACAACTCTGGAAGCGAAGAGGGGAAAGAGGATGGACTAGGTGGGCTGTGAAGAGAGGTTGGGCTGAGATGAGAGGAGAGGAGTGCAGCCCGGCAACTGTTTCCGGAGACCGAAAACGTCCGACGTTAGACCGGCTACTATTGCCGCTATATTTAACGGTTGGACTATCAAACGAACTCCGAATGCGATGAAACTTGACAGGCGGTCTATCTACACTAAAACAAGACCACATGCCAACTTTCAACCCATTCCGAGAACATTTTCTGGCCACTTATAAAATACTATCTCGGACATGCCGCGGGCGCGTGCAAGTGTGTCTGGGCTCAGAACGGACAACGGGGAGAACTGGGAGAACCCGAACGAATGCAAGTTTTGAAAAAATGATGATGCAATGCACATGATGACATGACAAGATGCAACACGCAAGCGAATGACATGGCAACGATGGCGAATAACTGGACGACAACTGGCACATCGGTCTCGGGGCGTCACAGGAGTGCTACTTGGCATAATTTTAATGTAATTCTTCTTAATTGTGGTATGAATATTGAGATCCGAAAGATTCAAGACAAAAGTTCATATTGACATAAAAATGATAATACTTCAAGCATACTAACTAAGCAATTATGGCTTCTCAAAATAACATGGCCAAAGAAAGTTCATCCCTACAAAATCAAATAGTTTAGTCATGTTTCATTTTCGTCACACAAGAATGCTCTCATCATGCACAACCCCGATGACAAGCCAAGCAATTGTTTCATACTTTAGTAATCTCAAACCTATAAACTTTCACGCAATATATGAGCGCGAGCCATGGACATAGCACTATGGGTGGAATAGAATATAATGAGGGGGTTATGTGGAGAAGACAAAAAAGGAGAAAGTCTCACATCAACGAGGCTAATCAATGGGCTATGGAGATGCCCACTGATTGATGTTAATGCAAGGAGTAGGGATTGCCATGCAACGGATGCACTAGAGCTATAAATGTATGAAAGCTCAACAAAAGAAACTAGTGGGTGTGCATCCAACTTGCTTGCTCATGAAGACCTAGGGCACTTGAGGAGGCCCATTGTTGGAATATACAAGCCAAGTTCTATAATGAAAAATTCCCACTAGTATATGAAACTGATAACATGAGAGACTCTCTACTATGAAGATCATGGTGCTACTTTGAAGCACAAGTGTGGTAAAAGGATAGTAACATTGTCCCTTCTCTCTTTTTCTCTCATTTTTGGGCCTTTTCTTTTTTTATGGCCTTTCTCTTTTTTGGGCCTTCTCTTTTTTTATGGCCTTTCTTCTTTTTGTTCCTCACTTGGGACAATGCTCTAACAATGATGATCATCATACTTCTATTTATTTACAACTCAATGATTACAACTCGATACTAGAACAAAGATGACTCTATATGAATGCCTCCGGCGGTGTACCGGGATATGCAATGAACCAAGAGTGACATGTATGAAAGAATTATGAATGGTGGCTTTGCCACAAATACTATGTAAACTACATGATCATGCTAAGCAATATGACAGTGATGAATGTGTCATGATGAACGAAATGATGGAAAGTTGCATGGCAATATATCTCGGAATGGCTATGGAAATGCCATAATAGGTAGGTATGGTGGCTGTTTTGAGGAAGATATAAGGAGGTTTATGTGTGAAAGAGCGTATCATATCACGGGGTTTGGATGCACCGGCGAAGTTTGTGCCAAGTCTCAATGTGAGAAAGGTCAATGCACGGTACCGAAGAGGCAAGCAAGGATGGAAGGGTGAGAGTGCGTATAATCCATGGACTCAACATTAGTCATAAAGAACTCACATACTTATTGCAAAAATCTACAAGTCATCAAAAACCTCGGCACTACGCGCATGCTCCTAGGGGGATAGATTGGTAGGAAAAGACCATCGCTCGTCCCCGACCGCCACTCATAAGGAAGACAATCAAATAACACCTCATGTTTCAAATTTGTTGCATAACGTTTACCATACGTGCATGCTACGGGACTTGCAAACTTCAACACAAGTATTTCTCAATTTCACAACTACTCAACTAGCATGACTTTGATATTATTACCTCCATATCTCAAAACAATCATCAAGCATCAAACTTTTCTTAGTATTCAACACACTCATAAGAAAGTTTTATTATCAATCTTGCATACCAAGCATATTAGGATTTTAAGCAAATTACCATGCTATTAAGACTCTCAAAATAATCTAAGTGAAGCATGAGAGATCAATAGTTTCTATAAAACAAATCCACCACCGTGAGCAAAACTATAAAGCTCAAAAGATATAAGTGAAGCACATAGAGTATTCTATCAAATTCCAAATCATGTATGGCTCTCTCAAAAGGTGTGTACAGCAAGGATGATTGTGGTAGACTAACAATCAAAGACTCAAATCATAAAAGACACTCCAAGCAAAACACATATCATGTGGTGAATAAAAATATAGCTCCAAGTAAAGTTACCGATAGAAGTAGACGAAAGAGGGGATGCCTTCCGGGGCATCCCCAAGCTTTGGCTTTTAGGTGTCCTTAGATTATCTTGGGGGTGCCATGGGCATCCCCAAGCTTAGGCTCTTGCCACTCCTTGTTCCATAATCCATCAAATCTTCACCCAAAACTTGAAAACTTCACAACACAAAACTTAAAGTAGAAAATCTCGTGAGCTCCATTAGCAAAAGAAAACAAAAGACCACTTCAAGGTACTGTAATGACCTCATTCTTTATTTATATTGGTGTTAAACCTACTGTATTCCAACTTCTCTATGGATTATAAACTACTAGCACATATGCCCATGCGTTGCAACGGGAAAAATTGATGTTTTGTGCAAGCATAATGTCCCGCAGCACCGGATTCACTATGAAGAACATGCTGCAACGCAGCATCCTTCTACAAAATGAACATAAAAAATACGTTGCAATTTAGCCGTGTTCATATTTTCTTTGCTGGGCATAATCTCCCACTGTTTCCATCTAAGTATAATCCTTTTTAATGGCATTTAAGTATAATTATTTCGTTAATTACCATGGCGTCCTTACCCGTTTTAGTCGGAAACCAAATCCTTACTTTTCTAATTTAGTAGCTCCAACACATTGAAGCCTACAGATCCTTCATTTTAAATTTTAATTATCCTACTTTTTGCCTCAAATCCTTCATGTAGAATTTATTAAGATCACAATCTTTCTTTTAGTTATTCCACCGGTTTATCCATAATCCTTTCTTTAATTAGGCACATTCGTTTAAATATTCTATTTAAGCCCACAATCCTCCTTTATAAGCTCTTTTGCTTAATTAGCTCACCCTAAACATGATGAACATGATGACTGCCACTTGTATATTTATAGCGAGTTAGATTAGTAAGTGTGAAAGGCGCATAGGCTGTTGGTTGTTACATCGAAGAGCTACACAGGAGGTCCTGTGTTTAATTCCAACAATCTTGATTTATTTTGATCCAATTATTTTTCACGGTCTCTATGAAAGTCCATAAAAGGCCCATCAACATACAAGTACCTGGGCCAGATCGCTTAGCGTGTACAAACCGAACGAAAAGGACTAAACCAAACCAAGAATACCTATTCCCTTTAATAGTAGATATAGATTTTACTAGCCATAGATTCATCAAAATAAGCAAACAACACACGAAAAACAGAATCTGTCAAAAACAGAACAGTCTGTAGTAATCTGTAGCTAGCGCAAGATCTGGAACCCCAAAAATTCTAAAATAAATTGCCAGACGTGAGGAATTTGTCTATTAATCATCTTCAAAAATAATTAACTAAATATCACTTTCCAAATAAAAATGACAGCAGTTCTCGTGAGCGCTAAAGTTTCTGTTTTTTACAGCAAGCTCAACAAGACTTTCCCCAAGTCTTCCCAACGGTTCTACTTGGCACAAACACTAATTAAACACAAAAAACACAACCAAAACAGAGGCTAAATAATTTATTTATTAATAAACAGGAGCAAAAAGCAAGGAATAAAAAAAAATCGGGTTGCCTCCCAACAAGCGCTATCGTTTAACGCCCCTAGCTAGGCATAACAAGTAAGAATAGATCTAGGTATTGCCATCTTTGGTAGGCAATCCATAAGTGGCTCTCATGATAGATTCATATGGTAATTTTATTTTCTTCCTAGGGAAGTGTCCCATGCCCTTTTTAATGGAAATTGGAATCTAATATTCCCTTCCTTCATATCAATAATTGCACCAACCGTTCTAAGGAAAGGTCTACCGAGAATAATAGGGCAAGAAGGATTGCAATCTACATCAAGAACGATAAAATCTACGTGCACATAATTCCTATTTGAAACAATAAGAACATCATTAATTCTTCCCATAGGTTTCTTAATAGTGGAATCCGCAAGATGCAAGTTTAGAGAGCAATCATCAAAATTACGGAAATCTAGCAAATCACACAAAGTTTTGGGAATAGTAGAGACACTAGCACCCAAATCACACAAAGCATAAAACTCATAATATTTAATTTTAATTTTAATAGTAGGTTCCCACTCATCGTAAAGTTTTCTAGGGATAGAAACTTTCAACTCAAGTTTTTCTTCATAAGATTGCATCAAGGCATCAACGATATGTTCGGTAAAGGCTTTATTTTGACTATAAGCATGAGGAGAATTTAGCACGGATTGCAACAAGGAAATACAATCAATAAAAGAGCAATTTTCATAATTAAATTCCTTGAAATCTAATATAGTGGGTTCAGCATCATCTAGGGTTTTATTTATTTTAATCCCACTTTTATCAATTTCACCATCAAGATCAACAAATTCCAAATTCTTAGAACGCCTTCTAGGTGAAGGTGGATCATATTAAGTCCCATCATTATCAAGATTCATATTGCAAAACAAAGATTTAATAGGGGACACATCAATAACTTTTAGATCTTCATCTTTATTCTCATAGGAACTAGAAGAACACGCTTTAATAAAGGCATCTTTCATAGCACGCGTCCTAGCGGTTCTTTCCTTGCACTCATCAATGGAAATTCTCATGGCTTTGAGAGACTCATTGATATCATGATTAGGTGGAATAGATCTAAGTTTCAAAGAATCAACATCAAGAGCAATTCTATCAACGTTCCTAGCCAAATCATCAATCTTAAGCAATTTTTCTTCAATCATAGCATTAAAATTCTTTTGCAAAGAAATAAATTCTTTAATATTAGATTCAAAATAAGAGGGCATCTTATTATAATTTCCATAAGAATTGTTGTAGGAATTACCATAATTATTAGAGGGATTACTAGGATAAGGCCTAGGGTTGAAATTTCCTCTATACGCGTTGTTACCAAAATTGTTCCTACCAACAAAATTCACATCCATAGATTCATTATTATTCTCAATCAAAGTAGACAAGGGCACATCATTAGGATTAGAAGAAACACTCTTATTAGCAAATAATTTCATAAGTTCATCCATCTTTCCACTCAAAACATTAATTTCTTCTATCGCATGCACCTTTTTAGTAGATCTTTCAGTATGCCATTGAGAATAATTAACCATAATATTATCTAGGAGTTTAGTAGCTTCTCCTAAAGTGATTTCCATAAAAGTGCCTCCCGCGGACGAATCTAAAAGATTTCTAGAAGCAAAATTCAATCCGGCATAAATTTTTTGTATAATCATCCACAAATTTAAACCATGAGTAGGGCAATTACGTATCATTAATTTCATTCTCTCCCAAGCTTGTGCAACATGTTCATGATCAAGTTGCTTAAAATTCATAATATCATTTCTAAGAGAGATGATCTTAGTGGGATGAAAATACTTAGAGATAAAAGCATATTTGCACTTGTTCCATGAATCAATACTATTTTTAGGCAAAGACGAAAACCAAGCTTTAGCACGATCTCTAAGCGAAAAAGGAAATAGCTTCAATTTAACAATATCATTATCGACATCTTTGTTCTTTTGCATGTCACACAAATCAACGAAACTATTAAGATGGGTAGCTGCATCTTCACTAGGAAGTCTGGAGAACGGATCTTTCATGACAAGATTCAGCAAAGCAGTATTAATTTCACAAGATTCAGCATCGGTAAGAGGAACAATCGGAGTGCTAAGGAAATCATTGTTGTTGGTATTGGTGAAGTGACACAATTTAGTATTATCTTGAGCCATCGTGACAAACAAGCAATCCAACACACGAGCAAACAAAAAGCAAACGGGCAAAAAAGAGGCAAATAGAGAGGGAGGATAGAGAGAGAGGGCGAATAAAACGGCAAGGGTGAAGTGGGGGAGAGGAAAACGAGAGGCAAATGGCAAATAATGTAATGCGGGAGATAGGGATTGTGATGGGTACTTGGTATGTTGACTTTTGCGCAGACTCCCCGGCAACGGCGCCAGAAATGTCTCGTTGTCGGGACTCAAATCTTGACTTGCGCGAACCTCCCCAGCAACGGCGCCAGAAATTCTTCTTGCTACCTCTTGAGCACTGCGTTGGATTTCCCCAAAGAGGAGAGGATGATGTAGCAAAGTAGCGTAAGTATTTCCCTCAGTTTTTGAGAACCAAGGTATCAATCCAGTAGGAGGCTATGCGCGAGTCCCTCGTACCTACACAAAAACAATAGCTCAACGCAACCAATGGGCTTAGGGGTTGTCAATCCCTTCACGGTCACTTACGAAAGTGAGATCTGATAGAGATGATAAATAATATTTTTGGTATTTTTGGTATAGAGATGCAAAGTAAAAAGTAAAAGCAAAGCAATAATAAAGTGATGGAGATTGATATGATGAGAAAGAGACCCGGGGGCCATAGGTTTCACTAGTGGCTTCTCTCAAGAGCATAAGTATTCTACGGTGGGTGAACAAATTACTGTTGAGCAATTGATAGAATTGAGCATAGTTATGAGAATATCTAGGTATGGTCATGTATATAGGCATCACGTCCGAGACAAGTAGACCTACTCCTGCCTGCATCTACTACTATTACTCCACTCATCGACCGCTATCCAGCATGCATCTAGAGTATTAAGTTAAAAACAGAGTAACGCCTTAAGCAAGATGACATGATGTAGAGGGATAGTTTCATGCAATATGATAAAAACCCCGTATTGTTATCCTCGATGGCAACAATACAATACGTGCCTTGCTGCCCCTTCTGTCACTGGGAAAGGACACCGCGAGATCAAACCCAAAGCTAAGCACTTCTCCCATGGAAAGAAAAACCAATCTAGTAGGCCAAACCAAACTGATAATTCGAATAGACTTGCAAAGATAACCAATCATACATAAAAGAATTCAGAGAAGATTCAAATATTATTCATAGATAGACTTGATCATAAACCCACAATTCATCAGTCTCAACAAACACACCGCAAAAAGAAGATTACATCGAATAGATCTCCACGAGAGAGGGGGGAACATTGTATTGAGATCCAAAAAGAGAGAAGAAGCCATCTAGCTACTAACTATGGACCCGTAGGTCTGAAGTAAACTACTCACACTTCATTGGAGGGGCTTGGATGATGATGTAGAAGCCCTCCGTGATCGATGCCCCCTCCGGCGGAGCTCCGGAACAGGCCCCAAGATGGGATCTCATGGATACAAAAAGTTGTGGCGGTGGAATTAGATTTTTGGCTCCGTCCCCGATCGTTTGGGGGTACGTAGGTATATATAGGAGGAAGAAGTACGTCGGTGGAGCTTCGAGGGGCCCACGAGGCAGGGGGCGCGCCCTCCACCCTCGTGGCCGCCTCGTGGCTTTCTTGACGGAGGGTCCAAGTCTCCTGGATCTTATCTGATGAGAAAATCATGTTTCTGAAGTTTCATTCCGTTTGGACTCCGTTTGATATTCTGTTTCTCTAAAACACTGAAATAGGCAAAAAACAGCAATTCTGGGTTGGGCCTCCGGTTAATAGGTTAGTCCCAAAAATAATATAAAAGTGGAAAATAAAGCCCAATATAGTCCAAAACAGTAGATAATATAGCATGGAGCAATCAAAAATTATAGATACGTTGGAGACGTATCATAGGCCAAACCAAACTGATAATTCGAAGAGACTTGCAAAGATATTTAAATCATGCATAAAAGATTTTAGAGAAGAATCAAATATTGTTCATAGATAAGCTTGATCATAAACCCACAATTCATCGGATCTCGATAAACACACTGCAATAAGAATTACATCGAATAGATCTCCAAGGGAATCGAGGAGAACTTTGTATTGAGATCCAAAGAGAGAGAAGAAGCCATCTAGCTAATAACTATGGACCCGAAGGTCTATGGTAAACTACTCACACATCATCGGAGAGGCTATGGTGTTGATGTAGAAGCCCTCCTTGATCGATTCCCCCTCTGGCGGAGTGTCGGAAAAGGCCCCAAGATGGGATCTCACAGGTACAGAAGGTTACGGCGATGGAAATAGGGTTTCGTGGTGCTCCTGGATGTTTTCAGGGTATATGGGTATATATAGGAGGAAGAAGTACGTCGGTGGAGCTGCGAGGGGCCCATGAGGGTGGGGGGCGTGCCTACCCCCCTGGGCGCGCCCTGCGGGCTCGTGGGCTCCTCACTTCTTTCTTGACGTCCACTCCAAGTCTCCTGGATCACATTTGTTCCAAAAGTAACTCCCTCGAAGGTTTCATTCCGTTTGATATTCCTTTTCTGTGAAACACTGAAATAGGGAAAAAAACAGCAATTTGCACTGGGCCTTTGGTTAGTAGGTTAGTCCCAAAAATAATATAAAAAAGGTAAATTAAAGCCCATTAAACATCCAAAACAGATAATATAATAGCATGGAACAATCAAAATATATAGATACGTTGGAGACGTATCAAAACGCAATTGATGAAGTTGAACGTCTTCGCGATCCAATCACGATCCGTCCATGAACTCCCGATGAAGTGCCGAACGGACGACACCTCCCCGTTCAACATAAGTACGGCTTGATGATGCCTTCACCTCCTCGATCCAGCGAGTGATGGTGAACTAGTAGCTCGAGTCCTCCGGCAGCACGACGGCATGACGGCAGTTGTGGTGGAGAAATCTCAGCAGGGCTTTGCCAGGCCTCGCGGAGAAGAAGGACTAGGAGGGAGAGGAAGGGCACCACCGTGGCAGGAATGGGTGCGGATGCCCTCCCTCTACCCCTCTATATATAGGGGGAAGGGAGGAGGGGTGGGTGCCCTAGGGTTTCCCCTAAGGGGCGTCGGCTACCACAGATGGGGGCACCCCTAGTGAAACCCTAGGGTGGCTTGCCCCCCAAGCCAAGTGGGGCGTCGGCCCTGGGTGGGCTTCCCCACCCCTTGGCCGAGTGGGATGGCTAAGGGGGGTGCGACCAGCCCCTTATGGGCTGGTGTGCCCCCCTTCCCTTGGCCCATGCCCCCCAACACTTGCCGGGGCCCCCAAAACTCCTTTTGGCCTTCCGACAATAACCCGGTACCCCCCGGAACACTTCCAGACTCCGATACCCTTCATCCTATATATCAATCTTCACCTCCGAACCACTTCAGAGTTCCTCGTCATGTCCGGGATCTCATCCAGTACTCCGAGTAACCTTCGGTCACCACCATAACAACTCAACTATACTTATATCATCACCAAACATTAAGTGTGTAGACCCTGCGGGTTTGAGAACTATGAAGACATGACCGAGACACCTCTACGGTCAATAACCAATAGCGGGACCTGGATGTTCATATTAGTTCTTACATATTATATGAAGATCTTTATCGGTCGAACCTTAGTGTCAAGGATTCAGATAATCCTGTATGTGGTTCCCTTTGTCCATCGGTATGTTACTTGCCCGAGATTCGATCGTCAGTATCTCCATACCAGTTCAATCTCATTACCCGGAAGTCTCTTTACTCGTTGCGTAATACAATATCCCACGGCTAACCCATTAGTCACATTGCTTGCAAGCTCATTGTGATGATGTATTACCGAGTGGGCCCTGAGATACCTCTCTGTCATACGGAGTGACAAATCCCAGTCTTGATCCATGCCAACTCAACATACACCCTCGGATATACCTGTAAAGCACCTTTATAGTCACCCAGTTACGTTGAAATTTGATACACACAAGGTATTCCTCCGGTGTCAGTGAGTTGCATGATCTCATGGTCATAGGAACAGATACTTGACATGCAGAAAACGATAGCAATAAACTTGATACAATCATATGCTACATTTATAGTTTGGGTCTTGTCCATCACATCATACTCCTAATGATGTGATCCCGTTATCAAATGACAACTCATGTCTATGACTGGGAAACCATAGCCATCTTTGATCAACGAGCTAGTCCAATAGAGGCTCACTAGGGACATGTTGTTGTCTGTGTATCCACACATGTATTTGAGTTTCCAGTCAATAAAATTATAGCATGGATAATAAATGATTATCATGAATAAGGAAATATAATAATAACCAATTTATTATTTCCTTTAGGGCATATTTCCAATAGGGACATCACCAATGGGGATCCTGTTGAGCTAGAGCACGATGCAAATAGGATACAAAGATTCCTCGCAGTGCATCGCAGGATCGAGAATTGAGAAGTTCATACCCAGCTTCAAGATGATCTTGCTGAGCATCATTGGCATATCCATATCACTTCGTAGTTGCGCTTCTATCATGCTATTACTTCGTTTGAACCCTTCTGAAAGGATCGATATAGTTGACTAGAGGGGGGTGAATAGGCAACTAACAATTTTTAGCTTTTCTTTACCAATTTAAACTTTGCATCAAAGTAGGTTTTCTAGATATGCAACTAGGTGAGCAACCTATATGATGGAACAACAATAAGTAAACAAGCAAGCAAGGGAAGTAACACAAGATAAGCTTGCACGAGTAAAGGGATGAGATAACCAAGAGTGGAGTCGGTGAAGACGATGATGTGTTACCGAAGTTCCTTCCCTTTGAGAGGAAGTACGTCTCCGTTGGAGCAGTGTGGAGGCACAATGCTCCCCAAGAAGCCACTAGGGCCACCGTATTCTCTTCACGCCCTCACACAATGCGAGATGCCGTGATTCCACTATTGGTGCCCTTGAAGGCGGCGACCAAACCTTTACAAACAAGGTTGGGGCAATCTCCACAACTTAATTGGAGGCTCCCAACAACACCACGAAGCTTCACCACAATGGAGTATGGCTCCGCGATGCCCTCAACCGTCTAGTGTGCTCAAACACCCAAGAGTAACAAGATCCGCGAGGGATTAGTGGGGGGAATCAAATATCTCTTGGTGGATGTGTAGATCTAGGCCTTCTCAACCAATCCCTAGGAGATCAACAAGTTTGATCGGCTAGGGAGAGAGATCGGGCGAAAATGGAGCTTAGAGCAACAATGGAGCTTGGAGGTGGAAGAGGTAGTCAACTCGGAGAATAAGACACCCCTTATATAGGGAAATAGTAAATCCAACCGTTATCTACTTAACCAGCCCGCGACCTGCGGTACTACCGCACCAAACAAGCGGTACTACCGCAAGGGGTCATGGTACTACCACAGCGAACCGCGGTACTACCGCTACCGCGACAGGGCCTAAGACCAGTCCTGAAGCGCTAAGGCAAGGAGCGGTAGAACCGCTGGCACGGTACTACCGCGCCCCCTTGCGGTACTACCGCAAGGCAGGAATGGACTAGGCCGGGAAGGCACGGACATATAAAAATACATCCGTGACTACTTCTGGTGAGTTTTGATCCATGCAAAAATCTGACACGGTACTACTGCAGACCTGGAGCGGTACTACCGCGTAGGGCGCAGATGTAAAAAATTACATTCGCCCCTACTACCGCTCATGCTGCTGAGCTTGGCCAGAGCGCACGGTACTACCGCGCCCATGGAGCGGTACTACCGTGTAGGGCGCGGATGTAAAAAATTACATCCGCCCCTACTACAGCACTAGCAGCAGCGCCTGGCCTGAGACCATGGTACTACCGCTCCCGAGGTGCGGTACTACCATGAGCACTTGCGGTACTACCGTGCCAAAGGCCGGTACTACTGCAAGGGCCTGCGGTACTACCGCTCCGAGGAGCAGTACTACCGCATGCCCCAGTTCAGCAACATTAGGAGACCTTCATTTTGCATAGACAAGGAGAGACGGAGGATGCCCCAAAGATCCAAAGGAAAGGTGGTGCAAAAGGAGTATACGTGTATGTGATGATTCCACCCAAACCTTTCCAAAGCGGACCCCTCTTAATAGTACGGCTTTCCTACGACTCAAATCCACCGAAAAGGAACGTAGAGAAACCCGTCTTCAATAGTCTTCGAGGGGCACCAAATTGTCTTGTGCCTAGTCATGATATGTCTGAAATACTCCATGCACACAATTAGTCCGCAAAAGCATTGTCATCAATCACCAAAACAACTAAGGGATAAATATGCCCTTACAATCTCCCCCTTTTTGGTGGATTGATGACAATACGGGATTTGCACAAAGGGAGATAAAAAGGAACATGGGCAAACCCCACATCTATAAAATATAGACGGGCTCCCCCTAGATGTGTGCTAACTAGAGAAGTGCTTTGGACTGCACGACATACATACTAGGATCAACACTCCCCCTATATTTTATAGACAAGGCAAATCTTCTAATGATAAAGCTAACACTACACAAGATAATAACTATGAGCATAAAGTAACGGGCACAAGATAGCATAGGCTCAATAAGGTACGCAAGAGTGCATATGTCTTACACCATATGATAGAAAGGTCTCACAAACACAAACCAAACCAAAACAAACGAGGTTCAACGAAACAAAAACAAAGCGACAAGACGAAACATGACACATGACTCGCATATCCTACACTCTCTCCCCCTTTGGCATCAAGACACCAAACAGGTAGAGAGGACACCTACGACACAAGTGGTGGCTCAAGCTGAAACGATCATTCGTCAGGCTCCTCGTCGGTCTCAGCAGTGGGGATGTGCTCCTCCTCAGAATTAGTCCACTTGTAACCTTGCTTCGCCATCCATTCGGCCTCTGGAGTGATGTGCTTGTCAGACCCACTGGATATGTCCTCGCCAAACGTCGTCAAGATCCTCTTGTCACGGCGGTGACTCTCCTTGGAAGCAACATGAGTCTTGTATTGCCCCTTGGCTTGCATGCAGAAAAAGGCCTTCATCTTGGCCTTCAGCTTCTTAGCCCATGAGGGCTCAGTAGAGGGAGGAGCATACCCAGCAAAGCTATCCTCATCCGCTTCCTCCTCCTCAATCTCATCCTCATCGACATCCATCTGAGCAGCCGCTGCCTCAGCACTGGTAGTGGTGTTATCCCACTTAGGCTTGACGCGGAGCTTGATGGGCTCGTGGCAGGTCCAGTCGGGGGCCTCAAACTCAACATTGGGATAGAGCTTATCCCAAGTCTTCAAGATCAGGTGAAACAGGTAAGGACCATAGATGGGTACCTTACGGTTGAACACCGCAAACCAGAGCTCACACCACATGATATGTGAGACATCAAGTGGTTGCGTCTAAGCACGACGCGCCTCCTCACAAATGAGCATCATATCCATGAGATAGGCATGTACCTTATCCTTGTCACCAATACATGGGAAGAGGGTGTTGCGGAAGATATGATACATGATGTCAAGGAATGGGTTCAGAACCCAAGTCTTCTTGCCACTGGGAAGCTTCTTATCAACATAGTATGGCTGGAGCTTGTATTTGTTAGCAGACTCGGAGTTGGCATGAGGGCGAACACCAACGGGCTTGTCGAGCCCCTCATCACGAACATGTAGCAGATCCATGAAGTCCTTCCACTTGGCAGTCAGCTGTTGTCCATTTGACATCCATGTCAAAGTCCGTTCCTCATCGGAGTGGAAGTGGACTGAGGCAAAGAACTGAGCCACAATCTCAGGGTCAAAGTCCAGGTGGAACGTGATCAAGTCCTCAATCCCAAACTGCTCCACCAGGTCCAAAGCCTCACCAAAATAGGCGCGGTGCTTATCCTCCATCATATGATGCATGTTAATCCAGTGCAATGTCCACATAGAGGTTCTGCTTGGCCTTGATCACATCCAGATAGATAAGACATTGCTGCTTGGTCCAGAACAACTCATTCCCTCTGAAGTTTGCATGGGGATTCACCTAGGGGTTGATCTTCCTTCGATTGAAAAACTCAGCAAGTGGCATCTCATCCATGCTCATTGCTGGCTCCTTCTACTTGGTTGCGGTTGACTTGGGTCTGCGCTGGGGGCATTGGAGCCCTCTGGAGCTTCATCTTGGTTGCATAGACGCTTCGAGCCCATGTCACGAACGGGGTTCGAATGACGGACATTGGAACCGGAGCCACCACCTATGACACACGACACAAGAACACACAAGAGAAACGAGAAATATCAATGTAAAGACCACAGCAAAACAGGTGAAACAAGTAGAACTAGCATTGGGTAATTGCCACACGTGAGATTTGACAACAGCGGTAGTACCGCACGGATGCGCGGGACTAAAATTTTAGTGCAGCTCCTAGTCACAATAGTACCGCGCCAGGATGGCACGGTAGTACCGCGGCTTGGAGCGGAACTAAAATTTTAGTGCTGCTCCTAGTCACGGTAGTACCGCTCCTGAGGAGCAGTAGTACCGTACGAGCGGTAGTACCGCACGGGAGGTGCGATAGTACCGCACGGGGTCAGATCCAAACCACAAAACAGATCTGAGCACAACCGTGACATCGGAGCGGTACTACGGTTGATCAAATCTACCACGGGGCAACATACCAAGTACCATCTCTACGCATTACTACTCTCCTACATCCTACTCTTGCAAAGATTTAGCCTAAAATCTCAAGAACAACATGCATCTCCCCAAAAACCTAGAGGCGAAAGAACGAACCAAAGAGAGAGGAATTTGGGGAGAAACCTTGTTCCATGGCAAGAGGACGTGCTGAGGAACAATCCCACCGGACGAAATGCGAGGAGAGCGGCCGGAGACGGAGATCCGGCGCCGTTCTTGGGCAGGAGAGAGAGACGGCATGGGGAAAAGAGTTGAATGGGTTTGGGGGAGTTGGAACTCCCCCTGCCCGCTCTTAACCCCCACGCGCTCGCGACTGCGCGGTAGTACCGCCCGGGCGGAAGTACCGCACCGTGGGCGGTAGTACCGCTCCTCCAGCGGTAGTAAAAAATTACTGTCGTGCTGGTTGCGGTAGTACTGTGCGCAGCTCCTATGGTAGTACCGTGGTAAGCCACAGTAGTACCGTAGACCCAAGAAAATGCAAGTTTCAAAAACAGAGACGAAAGGGGCCTTTGAAATGCAACCTACAAGCGAACGGACACACCAAAGAGCTAACACACGAGGCAACTCAAACACAAGCTCAGCACGAAGAAGGGAGAGCGAAAGACAACACGCACCAACCGCGAGACACAACCTCTCCAAGGAGAGGGCGGTGGCCGGAGCCACCTATGTTTGAGTTAATTGGTATGGCACCGCGAAGAATTATCCTTGGGCCCATGACCAAAACTCGTCTTTGAAGCACAAGTACCATCACAAATGGCTAATGTGAAAGAGTTGATCAATTTATGCATAATGGGGGGAGGGAGAGTTCATTGAGAGAACAACACTCCCCCTATGTCCATGCCTACACCTAAACAAGATAACAAGTTGAGTATGGTGGGGTGTGCAAGGGTTCAAGCAACATTGCTTGAATCAATGATATTTAGCTCATGCCTTAACTCACAAAATCTTGCTTCATCCAAAGGCTTCATGAAGATATCTGCAAGGTTATCATGAGTGTTGACATAGTTGAGCTCGATCTCCCCTCGCCTAATATGATCCCAGATGAAGTGATACCGAATATCAATATGCTTCGTCTTGAAGTGTTGCACCGGGTTGAGAGAAATCTTGATGGCACTTTCATTGTCACACCACAGAGGCACTTTGTCACAAATGACACTGTAATCCTTTAAAGTTTGCCTCATCATAGAATTTGTGCGCCACAACTATCGGCGGCCACATACTCTGCTTCGGTGGACGAGAGAGACACGCAACTTTGCTTCTTGGAAGACCAACTCACCAAAGAGCAACCAAGGAATTGGCACCCTCCGGAAGTTGACTTCCTATCCACTTTGTCTCCCACCCAATCAGAGTCCAAATAGCCTACAAGGTTGAAGTTTGCTCCTCTTGGGTACCATAAGCCAAAGTTTGGGGTATGAGACAAATATCGAAAGATTCGCTTGACCGCCACAAAGTGACTTTCCTTAGGTGCGGCTTGAAACCGTGCACAAATTCCCACACTCAACATGATATCCTGTCTAGATGCACAAAGGTAAAGCAAGGAGCCAATCATGGAGCGATATACCTTTTGATCCACCGCTTTACCATTGGGATCTATGTCAAGTTGGCATTTGATGGGCATTGGAGTGGAAGCCGGCTTGACTTCACTTAGCTTGATTTCGAACCCGAGAAAGAACTTCAACTCTCCCATCATGGACATTTTGAACTTCGAGGTCATGAGAGCGGCAAATTCCTCATTGAAAGCTTTGTTAGAAGAACCAAAGATAATGTCATCAACATATAGTTGGCACACAAACAAATCCCCTTTGACCTTCTTAGTAAAAAGAGTGGGGTCGATTCTCCCAATTTCAAACCCACGATCTTGCAACAACTCGGTAAGGTGGTCATACCATGCACGTGGGGCTTGTTTAAGGCCATAGAATGCCTTATCGAGTTGGTACACATGATCGGGGAAATAAGGATCCTCGGACCCGGGGGGTTGTTTGGCATACACCAACTCATTAATAGGACCATTAAGAAAAGCACTCTTCACATCCATTTGTTGCAACTTGAAGTTATGATGAGAAGCATAAGCAATCAACAAACGAATAGATTCAAGGCGAGCAACGGGAGCAAAGGTTTCACCATAGCCGATACCCTCGACTTGGGAGTAGCCTTGAGCTACCAAGCGAGCTTTGTTGCGGACAATAGTTCCATGAGCATCTTTTCTGTTCTTGAATATCCACTTGGTTCCAATGACATTATGGTTCCCCGTTGGCCTTGGCACCAATCTCCACACCTTGTTGTGCTCGAAGTTGTTGAGTTCTTCATGCATGGCATTAAGCCAATCCGGATCTTCAAGCGCCTCATAGACCTTTTGGGGTTCAACACAAGAGAGAAACATGTGATGTTCACAATAGTTTGCCAATTGTCTATGAGTGCTTACCCCCTTTTGTATGCTTCCAAGCACATTTGTCATGAGATGGCCCTTGGTAGATAGCTTGGATGCAATCTTGGCGGCACGACGCTCCAATTCCTCCTCGGGAGTGAGTTGAGGAGCGGTTACTTGATCATCTTGAGCGTTGTCTTGAGCTTGTTCTTGATCTTGAGTTTTCTCAGAGGAGAGAACTTGATCTTGGGCATCACTTGGTGGTTCAACGCCATCTTGAGGTTGATCTCTCCCTTGGTCTTATTCATGAGGTTGAGGGCCTTCACTTTGTTCTTTGGAAGCGTGTGCGTCTTAGGTTGGTGATGGTTCCACTTGAGTGGAACATTGTCCTTCTCCTTCGGCCACAAGGGGTTCCTCAATGGGTAGGATAAAACCAACACCTATTCTTCTTATGGCTTGGGGAGGAATTTCATCACCTACATCACAAGTACCACTTTGCTCCACTTGGGAGTCGTTATTCTCATCAAACTCCACGTTACACGTCTCCTCAATAAGTCTCGTGGACTTATTGAGGACACGGTAAGCATGAGAGTTTGTAGCATAACCAACAAATATGCCCTCATGAGCTCTAGCCTCAAATTTAGACAAACGAACACCATTCTTGAGAATGAAACACTTACACCCGAACACCCGGAAGTACTTGAGGTTGGGCTTGTTACCGGTGAGTATCTCATATGGAGTCTTGTTCAAGCCTTTGCGGAGGTAGAGCCAATTGGATGCATGGCACGCGGTGTTGATGGCTTCGGCCCAAAAGTTGTATGGAGACTTGAACTCCGCCATCATGGTTCTTGCCGCATCCATCAACGTCCGGTTCTTCCTCTCTGCTACACCATTTTGTTGAGGGGTGTAAGGTGCGGAATATTGATGTTTGATCCCCTCATCACTAAGAAACTCATCCAAGGTGTAGTTCTTGAACTCGGTGCCATTGTCACTTCTTATTGTCAAGATATTTGCATTGTGTTGACGTTGAGCTTCATTTGCAAAGTCAATGACGGTTTGTTGGGTTTCACTCTTTCTCTTGAAGAAGTACACCCAAGCGTATCTTGAATAGTCATCCACAATCACCAAGCAATACTTTCTACCCCCAAGACTATCAAAGGATGGAGGCCCAAAGAGATCCAAGTGAAGGAGCTCCAAAGGCCTCTTTGAGTAAATGATAGTCGTGGGAGGGTGAGCCTTCTGATGTAGCTTTCCTTTAATGTAGGCATTGCAAGCACGATCTTTGGCAAAACTAACATTTGTTACTCCACGGACATGGTCCCCCTTGAGAAGACTTTGCAAAGATCTCATATTGACATGGGCTAAACGGTGATGCCAAAGCCATCCCATGTCAACTTTAGCCATTAGGCATGTCGCGGTCTTAGTGGGTCGCTCCGAAAAGTTAATCACATAGAGACCATTCTTGACATGCCCAACAAAGGCTACTTTAAGAGTCTTGCTCCACAAGAGGGCCACCGTATCAATATCAAAGAAAGTGGCAAAGCCCATGATTGCAAGTTGACGAACGGAAAGTAAATTGTATGCAATGGACTTAACAAGCATGACCTTCTCGATCGTGAGGTCATGAGAAATGACAACCTTGCCAAGCCCCAATACCTTAGAGGATGAGGCATCACCCCACTCGACGTTGGTGGGCATAGATGGAATCTTTTACACGTCCACCACCAAGTCCTTACTTCCGGTCATATGATTAGTGGCTCCACTATCGAGCAACCATGATCCCCCACTAGAAGCAAACACCTACAAGAGATCAATGCTTGGTTTTAGGTACACATTTTGTAATGGGTCCTTTGATGTTAATGACAAGGGTCTTAGGAACCCAAATAGACCATTCAATGTACTCATAAGAAGAACCAACAAATTTAGCATAAACATGCCCATCACTAGCACGGCATAACACACAAGAAGGATTAAAGTCGCCGGCGTTGTTGGAAGGGGTGGCATTGCCATTCTTGACACCACCACCCTTCACATTGTTCTTCTTCTTAGAGGCACCCTCTCCCTCTTTGAAAACAGTTTGCATGAGAGGAGGAGGTCATTTGGCCTTGTCATTCTTCTTCTTGTTCTTGGACTTGGGTGCAAACCCAATCCCTTCCTTGGCCACAACTTCCTTTTGATTGCTCAAAAGATCGTTGAGATTCTTCTCACCTTGTATACACGACACAAGGCCTTTCTCAAGTTGCTCCTTCAACTTTGCATTCTCCTCAACAAGATGCACATGCTCACAACAAGGGTTAGTAGCATTTGCATTATCAATTAAAACCATATGAGGAAAAGTGGCTTTCTCCTTGGTTAGCCTCACTTGGAGTTGATCATGAGACTCTTTAAGACTAGCATGAGTACTCTTCAAGGCCTTGTGTGCCTTGTCAAGGATATCAAACTCCTCCTTGAGTCTAGCAAGATCAAGGCCTTCTCGGAATTTAGCACACAAGACACAACAAGAGCATGATCAAGATCTTTCTTTAATTTAGCATGGTCATCGTTGTGTGACTCCTCAAGAGCTAAGAGATGACCACGCTCTTCCTCAAGAGCATTAGAGAGATCCGATATTTCATCGGCATAGTCACGACTATGCCCCTCCATCTTAGAGATGGTGTCTTCGTGAGCCTCGACCATGTCATTGGCTTAACCAAGTTGTTCCAAGAGAGCAACGAAGTGCTTCTTGGATTTACCCTTAAGTTTACTCATAAAAGACTCAAACTCATTTTCCTCCATGTTGGACCCCCCACTTTCATCAATGCAATCCGTCAAAGAAGGATGAGTAATGATGGTAGTTTTGATGTTGGGGGTTACCTTGTTGGTGGCTTTAGCCATGAGGCACTTGGCGGTGATGTTCTCATTGGGTGAGTAGAAGAGGGACGCCTGGGGTGTTGCGCAATGGCCATGAAGGCCATGGCAACCGTCTCGCCATCTTCATCATCATCATCCTCATTGTACTCTTCTTGTGCCACCAATCCCTTGGGAGGAGCCTTATTGGTGAATGGTTCTTGTTGGGGAAAGATTTGGCCTTGTCCTTCCGTATGAGTTTGCCACCATTGTCTTCCCTCTTCTCATAGGGTCACTCCGCAACAAAGTGGCTCACATTGCCGCAATTATAGCAAGTCCTCACACGTTGCTTTCCCTTGACGCCACTTGAGTTGCTCTTGTTGAAGTTGGGCCTTGAGTTCTTCTTGCTCCAAAATCGTCTTGAAGCGAGAGCCATGTGTTCATGATAATCATATTTTGTATCCTCGGGGTTGCTCTCCTCTTCTTCCTCTTCCTCCTCTTCTTCCACACTAGCCTTGGCCTTTAAAGCAAGATTGGGCTTCTTGGCTCTTTGAGAACACAATACCGTATTGTCTACGATCTTGTCCAAGATACTCATTGCCACAAACTCATCCAACACTTTGCTAGAGGACAAGGTGTGGAAGTCCGGCCTTTGACGGATGACAGAGGGCATGGCCTTATGGTAAGGCATCATGGCTTTGAGAAATTTCCGCTTGATCCAATTGTTATTTGTATCCTTGCTCCTATGATCTCGGAGTGAGACCGCGAGAGTGGTTAGTCTCCGGTAGAGCTCACGAGGTTCTTCACCTTCATTCATAGAAAATTCATCGGCTTCATCTTGCACCACTTCATAGTTGGAGCGTTGAATGCTTGCGCTTCCCTTGTAAAGGGAAACAACATGGTGCCATGCTTCCTTTGCCATGATGAATGGTCGGAGATGCGCAATATCTTCGGGAGGGATTGCATCTTGGATGATGAAGAGAGCATTCTCGTTGAATTGATGATCCACGGCTTCTCTTGGGTGAAGTTGCTTGGGTCATGCGGATAGAAACCTTGCTCAATGATTCTCCAAAGGTTAGTATTCACATGATTTAAATGACTTTTAAAGCGATATACCCAAGCATCAAAATCCTCATTTTTCACAATCTTAGGAGGAGAACCGGCATGATTTAAATGAGTGGAGGGAATCGGTCCTCCATAGGTAAGTGGAGGTTCCCCGTGGGCAAAGATGCCATTTCCACTTTTACCACTAGACAAAGGAACTTTATCACTAGAGGCTTCCCCCTTGTCGGAGTTAGCAACCGTCACCTTGTTAGTGGGATCAACCACTTCCAATGGTGCGGTGGATAATTTAAGACCATCAAGAAAATCCTTAAGCACGCCTTTGACCTCGGCCATCATGGAGGTTTTAAATGTGTCCAAGGCCACATTGAGTTCCTCACGTGAGACCGAGGTTCCCCCATCGGCCGTAGACGAGGAAGGAATCACATTGGGGTGCTCCTCCTCACCGTCTACGGTGTCAACCATACTCTTCGGACAGCAAAGTCCTTAATAAAGAGACGAAGCTCTGATACCAATTGAAAGGATCGATATAGTTGACTAGAGGGGGGTGAATAGGCAACTAACAATTTTTAGCCTTTCTTTACCAAATTAAACTTTGCATCAAAGTAGGTTGTCTAGATATGCAACTATAGGTGAGCAACCTATATGATGTAACAACAATAAGTAAACAAGCAAGCAAGGGAAGTAACACAAGATAATCTTGCATGAGTAAAGGGATGAGATAACCAAGAGTGGAGTCGGTGAAGACGAGGATGTGTTACCGAAGTTCCTTCCCTTTGAGAGGAAGTACGTCTCCGTTGGAGCGGTGTGGAGGCACAATGCTCCCCAAGAAGCCACTAGGGCCACTGTATTCTCCTCACGCCCCCACACAATGTGAGATACCGTGATTCCACTATTGGTGCCCTTGAAGGCGGCGACCAAACCTTTATAAACAAGGTTGGGGCAATCTCCACAACTTAATTGGAGGCTCCTAATAACACCACGAAGCTTCACCACAATGGAGTATGGCTCCGTGATGACCTCAACTGTCTAGGGTGCTCAAACACCCAAGAGTAACAAGATCCGCGAGGGATTAGTGGGGGGAATCAAATATCTCTTGGTGGATGTGTAGATCTAGGCCTTCTCAACCAATCTCTAGGAGATCGACAAGTTTGATCGGATAGGGAGAGAGAGATCGGGCAAAAATGGAGCTTAGAGCAACAATGGAGCTTGGAGGTCGAAGAGGTAGTCAACTCGGAGAAGAAGACATCCCTTATATAGTGAAAGAGAAAATCCAACAGTTATCCACTTAACCAGCCCACGACCTGTGGTACTACCGCACCAAACAAGCGGTACTATCGCAAGGGCTCACGGTACTACCGTAGCGAACCGCGGTACTACCGCTGCCGCGGCAGGACCTAAGACCAGTCCTGAAGCGCTAAGGCAAGGAACGGTAGAACCGCTGGCGCGGTACTACTGCAAGGCAGGAATGGACTAGGCCAGGAAGGCATGGACATATAAAAATACATCCGTGACTACTTCCGGTGAGTTTTGATCCATGCAAAAATCCGACACGGTACTATCGCAGACCTGGAGCGGTACTACCGCATAGGGCGCGGATGTAAAAAATTACATCCGCCCCTACTACCGCTCATGCTGCTGAGCCTGACCAGAGCGCATGGTACTACCGCGTAGGGCGCGGATGTAAAAAATTACACCCGCCCCTACTACAGCACTAGCAGCAGTGCCTGGCCTGAGGCCACGGTACTACCGCTCCCGAGGTGCAGTACTACCGTGAGCACTTGCGGTACTACTGCGCCAGAGGCCGGTTGAAGGAAATATGCCCTGGAGGCAATAATAAAGTTGTTATTTATATTTACTTATATCATGATAAATGTTTATTATTCATGCTAGAATTGTATTAACCGGAAACTTAGTACATGTGTTAATACAGAAACAAAACAGAGTGTCCCTAGTATGCCTCTACTTGACTAGCTCGTTAATCAAAGATGGTTAAGTTTCCTAACCATAGACATGTGTCATCATTTGATGAACGGGATCACATCATTAGAGAATGATGTGATGGACAAGACCCATCCGTTAGCTTAGCATAAATGATCGTTAAGTTTTATTGCTATTGCTTTCATCATGACTTATACATGTTCCTCTGACTATGAGATTATGCAACTCCCGAATACCGGAGGAACACCTTGTGTGCTATCAAACGTCACAATGTAACTGAGTGATTATAAAGCTACTCTATATGTGTCTCCGATGGTGTTTGTTGAGTTGGCATAGATCGAGATTAGGATTTGTCACTCCGATTGTCGGAGAGGTATCTCTGGGCCCTCTCGGTAATGCACATCACTATAAGCCTTGCAAGCAATGTGACTAATGAGTTAGTTGCGGGATGTTGCATTACGGAATGAGTAAAGATACTTGCCGGTGACGAGATTGAACTAGGTATGATGATACCGACGATCGAATCACGGGCAAGTAACATACCGATGACAAAGGGAACAACGGATGTTGTTATGCGGTTTGACCAATAAAGATCTTCATAGAATATGTAGGAACCAATATGAGCATCCAGGTTCCGCTATTGGTTATTGACCGGAGATGAGTCTCGGTCATGTCTACATAGTTCGCGAACCCGTAGGGTCCGCACGCTTATGGTTCTGCGACGATTTGTATTATGAGTTATGTGATTTGATGACCAAAGTTTGTTTGGAGTCCCGGATGAGATTGGGGACATGACGAGGAGTCTCAAAATGGTCGAGACGTAAAGATCGATATATTGGAAGGCTATATTCGGACATCGGAAAGGTTCCGAGTAATTCGGGTATTTTTCGGAGTACCAGAGAGTTACGGGAATTCGTATTGGGCCTTAATGGGCCATACGGGAAAGGAGAGAAAGGCCTCAAGGGTGGCCGCGCCCCTTCCCCATGGACTGGTCCGAATTGGACTAGGGAAAGGGGGCGCCCCCTTCCTTCCTTCTCCTTCTCCCTTCCCTTTTTCCTATTCCATGTGGGAGGTGGAATAGGACTCCACACTTTGGGCGCGCCCTACGGGGGTCGGCCTCGTACTCCCTCCATCCTTCATATACGTGGCCAAGGGCACCCCATAGACACACAAGTTGATCATTGATCCCTTAGCCGTGTGCGGTGCCCCCCTCCACCATAATCCACCTCGGTCATATCCTCGTAGTGCTTAGGTGAAGCCCTGCGACGATAACATCATCATCACCGTCATCACGTCGTCATGCAGACAAAGCTCTCCCTCTACACCCAGCTGGATCGAGAGTTCATGTGACGTCACCGAGCAGAACGTGTGCAGATCACGGAGGTGTCGTACTTTCGGTACTAGGATCAGTCGATCGTGAAGACGTACAACTACATCAACCGCGTTGTCATAACGCTTCCGCTTATGGTCTACGAGGGTACATGGACAACACTCTTCCCTTCTCGTTGCTATGCATCACCATGATCTTGCGTGTGCGTGGGAATTTTTTTGAAATTACTACGTTCCCCAACAGTGGCATCTGAGCCAGGTTTATGCATAGATGTTATATGCACGAGTAGAACACAAAGGAGTTGTGGGTGTGGGTATATACATATTGCTTGTTGTCACTAGTTGATTCTTGATTCAGCGGTATTGTTGGATGAAGCAGCTCAGACCGACATTACGTGTACGCTTACGCGAGACTGGTTCTACCGATGTGCTTCGCACACAGGTGGCTAGTGGGTGTCTGTTTCTCCAACTTTAGTTGAGTCGGATTCAATGAATAGGGTTCTTTCTGAATATCAAAAAGCAATCACTATACCGCGTTGTGGTTTTTGATGCGTAGGTAAGAACGGTTCTTGCTAAGCCTGTAGCAGCCACGTAAAACTTGCAACAACAAAGTAGAGGACGTCTAACTTGTTTTTGTAGGTCATGTTGTGATGTGATATGGTCAAGACATGATACTAAATTTTATTGTATGAGATGATCATGTTTTGTAATGGAGTTATCGGCAACTGGCAGGAGCCATATGGTTGTCGCTTTATTGTATGAAATGCAATCACCATGTAATTGCTTTACTTTATCAATAAGTGGTAGCGATAGTCGTAGAAGCAATAGTTGGCGAGACAACAACGATGCTACAACGGAGATCAAGGTGTCGTGCCGGTGACGATGGTGATCATGACGGTGCTTTGGAGATGGAGATCAAAGGCACAAGATGATGATGGCCATATCATATCACTTATATTGATTGCATGTGATGTTTTTCCTTTATACATCTTATTTTGCTTAGTTCGACGGTAGCATTATAAGATGATCTCTCACTAAATTTCAAGGTATAAGTGTTCTCCCTGAGTATGCACCGTTGCGAAAGTTCATTGTGCCGAGACATCACGTGATGATCGGGTGTGATAAGCTCAACGTTCACATACAACGGGTGCAAGCCAGTTTTGCACACACAGAATACTCAGGTTAAACTTGACGAGCCTAGCATATCCAGATATGGCCTGGGAACACTGAGACCGAAAGGTCGAGCGTGAATCATATAGTAGATATGATCAACATAGTGATGTTCACCATTGAAAACTACTCCATCTCACGTGATGATAGGACATGGTTTAGTTGATATGGATCACGTGATCACTTAGATGATTAGAGAGATGTCTATCTAAGTGGGAGTTCTTAAGTAATATGATTAATTGAACTTTAAATTTATCATGAACTTAGTCCTGGTAGTATTAGCATATCTATGTTGTAGATCAATAGCTCGCGTTTAGCTCCCCAATTTTATTTTTGATATGTTCCTAGAGAAAACTAAGTTGAAAGATGTTAGTAGCAATGATGCGGATTGGATCCGTGATATGAGGATTATCCTCATTGCTACACAGAAGAATTATGTCCTTGATGCACAGCTAGGTGACAGGCCGATTGCAGGAGTAGATGCGGACATTATGAACGTTTGGCAAGATCGATATGATGACTACTTGATAGTTTAGTGCACCATGCTTTACGACTTAGAATCGTGGATTCAAAGACGTTTTGAACGCCATAGAGCATATGAGATGTTCCAAGAGTTGAAATTAGTATTTTAGACTCATGCCCATGTCGAAAGGTATGAGACCTTTGACAAGCACTTTGCCTAAAAGATGGAGGAGAATAGCTCAGCTAGTGAGCATGTGCTCAGAATGTCTGAGTACTACAATCACTTGAATCAAGTGGGAGTTAATCTTCCAGATAAGATAGTGATTGACAGAGTTCTCTAGTCACTATCACCAAGTTACTAGAACTTCGTGATGAACTATAATATGCAAGTGATAACGGAAACGATTCCCAAGCTCTTCGTGATGCTGAAATCGACGAAGGTAGAAATCAAGAAAAGCATCAAGTGTTGATGGTTGACAAGACCACTAGTTTCAAGAAAAGGGCAAAGGGAAGAAGGGGGACTTCAAGAAGAACGACAAGCAAGTTGCTACTCAAGTGAAGAAGCCCAAGTCTGGACCTAAGCCTGAGACTAAGTGCTTCTACTGCAAAGGGACTGATCACTGGAAGCAGAACTGCCCAAGTATTTGGCGGATAAGAAGGATGGCAAAGTGAACAAAGGTATGTTTGATATACGTGTTATTGATATGTACTTTACTAGTGTTTATAGCAACCCCTCAGTATTTGATACTAGTTCAGTTGCTAAGATTAGTAACTCGAAACAGGAGTTGCAGAATGAACAGAGACTAGTTAAGGGTGAAGTGATGATGTGTGTTGGAAGTGGTTCCAAGATTGATATGATCATCATCACACACTCCCTATACTTTCGGGATTAGTGTTGAACCTAAATAAATGTTATTTGGTGTTTGTGTTAACCATGAATATGATTTGATCATGTTTATTGCAATATGGTTATTCATTTAAAGTCAGAGAATAATTGTTGTTCTGTTTACATGAATAAAACCTTCAATGGTCATACACCCAAGGTGAATGGTTTATTGAATCTCGATCGTAGTGATACACATATTCATAATATTGAAGCCAAAAGATGCAAAGTTAATAATGATAGTTGATGACCCACAAGTATAGGGGATCTATCGTAGTCCTTTCGATAAGTAAGAGTGTCAAACCCAACGAGGAGCAGAAGGAAATGATAAGCAACTTTCAGTAAGGTATTCTATGCAAGCACTGAAATTATCGGTAACAGATAGTTTTGTGATAAGGTAATTTGTAACGGGTAACAAGTAATAAATGTAAATAAGGTGCAGCAAGATGGCCCAATCCTTTTTGTAGCAAAGGACAAGCCTGAACAAACTCTTATATAAAGGAAAACGCTCCCGAGGACACATGGGAATTATCGTCAAGCTAGTTTTCATCACACTCATATGATTCCCGTTCGGAACTTTGATAATTTGATATGTGGGTGGACCAGTGCTTGGGTACTGCCCTTCCTTGGACAAGCATCCCACTTATGATTAACCCCTCTTGCAAGAATCCGCAACTACAAAAGAAGTATAAAGGTAAACCTAACCATAGCATGAAACATATGGATCCAAATCAGCCCCTTACGAAGCAACTCATAAACTAGGGTTTAAGCTTCTGTCACTCTAGCAACCCATCATCTACTTATTACTTCACAATGCCTTCCTCTAGGCCCAAACAATGGTGAAGTGTCATGTAGTCGATGTTCACATGACACCACTAGAGGATAGACAACATACATCTCATCAAAATATCGAACGAATACCAAATTCACATGACTACTTATAGCAAGACTTCTCCCATGTCCTCAGGAACAAACGTAACTACTCACAAATCATATTCATGTTCATAATCAGAGGGGTATTAATATGCATTAAGGATCTGAACATATGATCTTCCATCGAATAAACCAACTAGCATCAACTACAAGGAGTAATCAACACTACTAGTAACCCACAGGTACCAATCCGAGGTTTTGAGACAAAGATTGGATACAAGAGATGAACTAGGGTTTGAGAGGAGATAGTGCTGGTGAAGATGTTGATGGAGATTGACCCCCTCCCGGTGAGAGGATCAATGGTGATGACGATGATGATGATTTCCCCCTCCCGGAGGGATGTTTCCCCGGCAGAACAGCTCCGCCGGAGCCCTAGATTGGTTCCGCCAAGGTTCCGCCTCGTGGTGGCGGAGTTTCGTACCGTGAGCTTGCTTATGATTTTTTTTCTAGGGCGAAAGACTTCATATAGAAGAAGATGGGCACCAGAGGCCTGCCAGGGGGCCCACGAGGCAGGGGGCGCGCCCAGGGGGTAGGGCGCGCCCCCACCCTCGTGGATGGTGGGTGGCCCCCTCTGGTTCTTTCTTCGCCCAATATTTTTAATATATTCCAAAACATGCCTTCGTGAAGTTTCAGGATTTTTGGATTTGTGCGGAATAGGTCTCTAATATTTGCTCCTTTTCCAGCCCAGAATTCCAGCTGCCAGCATTCTCCCTCTTCATGTAAACCTTGTAAAATAAGAGAGAATAGCCATAAGTATTGTGACATAATGTGTAATAACAGCCCATAATGTAATAAATATTGATATAAAAGCATGATGCAAAATGGACGTATCAATAGTGCAACTTATTTGTGGCACTGCCGTTTCGGTCATATTGGTGTAAAGCGCATGAAGAAAATCCATGTTGATGGGATTTTGGAATCACTTGATTATGAATCAATTGATGCTTGCGAACCATGCCTCATGGGCAAGATGACTAAGAATCCGTTCTCCAGAACAATGGAGCGAGCAACAACTTGTTGGAAACAATACATACTGATGTATGCAGCTCGATGAGTGTTGAGGCTCGCGGCAAGCATCGTTATTTTCTGACCTTCACAGATGATTTGAGCAAATATGGGTACATCTTCTTGATGAAACATAAATCTGAAACATTTGAAAAGTTCAAATAATTTCAGAGTGAAGTGGAAAATCATCGTAACAAGAAAATAAAGTTTCTACGATCTGATCGTGGAGGAGAATATTTGTAACGCCCGGATAATCATGCTACAGTAATCTCGCGTTAATGGTGCCACGTCACCTCTTTCACTGTAGTTAATCTCGGGTTAATTCGAAACCGTTTCAAATTTAAAATCTAAACAAGTCAAGCGACAAAAGTTTTCAAAATATTAAACAAAAATGTTCGGTGGGTGCCGAATATCATTAGTGTAATTATAATAAATAAAACACATGTTTAGAAAATGCATAAATATTTTAAATTGAATTAAAACAGAAAAGGAAAAGGAGAAAACACAAAAATAGAAAACAAAACAAAAAAAGGAAACAGAAACCCCCCCGGGCCGAGTGGCCCAGCTAGCAGGCCAGCCCAACTGGGCCACAACCAACCGGCCGGCCCACCCCGCCGCCATATCTTTCCCCCACTCCCCCCACTACTCCACCGACACCCCATCCCCCCCCAACGAAAATATCTCCCCCTCGCTCCTCCGATCCAGATCGGGATCGGGGTGACCGCGCCCCGCCGCGCCTGGAACCGAACCAGGACGCCGCTGCCGAACGCCATCGCCACCTCGTCGTCCTGCCTCCTCCTCCAAGTCGGCCTGCACCTCGTCACCGCGTCGCCGTCGTCCCCGTCTCCTCCCCGCGCCCCATTGCCCCGTTCCCTATGCCCACAGTGAGCGCCCCTCCTCTCTCCTTCGCTCCCGCGGGCGCCCCCACTGCCCCATGGTCGCGCCCCCGACCACGTCCGTGCCTTCGCGTGCGCCCTCACTCGCTGCGCCGCTCGGGACTACGCCCGCAGCCACCGTGACCCCCTGCCCCTGCTCGCGCGCTCGCGCACCGGTGCACTTCGCCGTGCTCGTGCATGCCGCTCGGGGCCGCGCCTCGCCCCTTGTACCCGCCCTGCGCCGCGGCTCGCCGCTCGCGCTCCCCCGACTCCACTCGCGGCACACCAGCGCCCCGCCTCGCCGCGGCCACACGCACGCACGCGCCTGCCCCTGTGCTCACTCGCTCCTCTGCTCCGCGCCGTCCACTCCCTGCCACGCATCGCGCGCTACTGCGCCGCGCTCGTTGTCGCCCCATGCCTGGCGCCACTCGGGCTCCCTCCGCCCACTGCCTCCGCCGCCTGCCGCATCGCCTCCCACCTTGCTCGTGGCCGCCCTGGCCTCACCCCCGTTGGCCACCGCCCCCTCACCTCGCTACCCTGCTCCGGTCGGCTGCGGCCGTCCTGCTGTGGCCGCCGGCCAGCCAACACGCGCCCGGGTCCGTCGACCCGGTGCCCACAGCCCCGCTCGGGCGTCCCCGCCATTGCGCCCTGCGCCCGGTAGCCCGGCACCTGCTAGCCCCCCCCCCCCGGGGCCTATGGCAGTGGGCCCGCAATGCCCAGAACGTTTTTTTAAGGATTAAATAAATAAATAAAATTATTAATTAAATTAATTAATTAATTAAAGGATTAATTAAAGAATTAATTAACTTAATTAATTTTGATTAATTAAACTAAAAACAACTAATTAATCATAATTAAGATTAACCAAATAACTAACCAAACTAACTAAACTGTTAGAGTAGACTAAAACAGTCAATGACAGGGGGGTCCCACCCCTGTTGACCAGTCAAACGTTGACTGGTCAACTGGGTCCCTCTGGCCCACTTGTCAGCCACTGGGTACACTTTTGTGTACACTGTGCTGGGTGTGTCTAGCAATTTAGCATTTATTTTCGAATTAAAAATAATTTCAGAATAATATTAAAACTTTGAAAAATCATAGAATATTAACCGTAGCTCGGATCGAAAAACTTTGTACATGAAAGTTGCTCAGAACGACGAGACGAATCCGGATACTTAGCCCGTTCGTCCGCCATGCATCCCTAGCATAACAAACACGCAACTTTCCCCCTCCGGTTCATCTGTCCGAAAACGCAAAACACCGGGAATACTTTCCCAGATGTTTTCCCCCTTCACCGGTACCACCTCGTACCGTGTTAGGGCACACCTAGCATCACGCTTTGTCATGTCATGCATCGTCATGCATTTGTTTGCATTATATTTATTGTTTCTTCCCCCTCTTCTCTCGCTAGACACCGAGACCGACGCCGTTGCTACCCAGTACGACTACGGTGTTGACGACCCCTCTCTCTTGCCAGAGCAACCAGGCAAGCCCCCCCCCTTGATCACCAGATATCGCCTACTCTCCTCTATACTACTTCCATTAGAGTAGTGTAGCATGTTACTACTATCCGTTAATCCTATCCTGATGCATAGCCTGTCCTTGCTACTACTGTTGTTACCTTTACCTGCAATCCTAATGCTTAGTATAGGATGCTAGTTTATCATCAGTGGCCCTACATTCTTGTCCATCTGCCATGCTATACTATCGGGCCGTGATCACTCGGAAGGTGATCACGGGTATATACCATATACTTTATACATCATACATGTGGTGACTAAAGTCGAGGGTACGTGGACAACACTCTTCCCTTCTCGTTGCTATGCATCACCATGATCTTGCGTGTGCATAGAATTTTTTTGAAATTACTACGTTCCCCAACACCGGTACTACCGCAAGGGACTATGGTACTACCGCTCCGAGGAGCAGTACTACCGCATGCCCCAGTTCAGCAACATTAGGAGACCTTCATTTTGCATAGACAAGGAGAGACGGAGGATGCTCCAAAGAGCCAAAGGAAAGGTGGTGCAAAAGGAGTAGACGTGTACGTGATGATTCCACCCAAACCTTTCCAAAGCGGACCCCCTATTAATAGTACGGCTTTCCTACGACTCAAATCTACCGAAAAGAAACATAGAGAAACGTCATCTTCAATAGTCTTTGAGGGGCACCAAATCGTCTTGTGCCTAGTCATGATATGTCTAAAATACTCCATGCACATGATTAGTCCGCAAAAGCATTGTCATCAATCACCAAAACAACTAAGGGATAAATATGCCCTTACACCTTCTGTATTTGAATTTGAATGATTTGATTTGCAAACTATGAATTTGTAATATTCATGAATGATGTGAACCGTAATTATTATGTTTGTATCTAATATGTGTGCAAATATGTAGTTGAAATGTCCTATGTAAATTAAAATTGAAAAGAATTGGAAAAAGAATATTTTACTCCATTAAATTTGTGGATATGTTAGAAATAACCATTTTTCAAGAAGAAAAGCGCTCCTCTAAATGATACTCAACCATTTACTCCTCTAAAGTTTAGAGGAGCAACTCTAATCGATCCCTTATATTGCGGTACAGTAAAAGCATTATAAGAGGAACCTTAAACCTGTTTTGTGCTATTGTGCAAACTACGATGAAACAGACCCCGCAAAAAATTATCGTAAAACCCAATATTTCTCGTGGTCTTCTTCTTTTTTCTCTCACCCATGTCTCCCTGAATCCTTGCCGCCACACACCACACACACCGCACAATCCACCTCTGCACACCTCGCTAGCCGCCACACAGCACATGCACCGCAGCGCCACCACCTGGCCGGGGTCGCCGAAGTATCCCCCCCACCCCCCCGTCCACGCACCGCCGCAGCAGCGGCATATTGCCATCCGTCCCAATCCCTGAAAAATTGGCTGGAATTTGGAGACCATTCTGACGATTGGACCTGAAACTACCCTCCCATCGACCGTCTATTTTTCTTAACTAGTAAATGCGCACGTGCAACACACGTTAATATTTAGGTAATATATTAATTGCATGCAGATATTTGGTATGCTATTATTTGTATGTTAATTCTCTGATCAGTGCAAAATTTGGTATGATATTAATTGCACGTTAAACACGTTTTACGTTCGTCATTGGAGCAGTCTAGATCATTGGATTGACGTAGTTCGATGGCCGACATGAGTTGGATCTGCCTCTTTGGGTCTTTTTATATTGGTATAGATGTGAACTGTGAAATTTGTCCTGAATCCTGAACATATGAGGGATTGGAGGCTCCTTTTAAGATTTCCCTCAAAGAAAATATACTTTGGGATCTTTTAAGGATCTCGTAAAGATCTTTTATAGCGGGTAAATTTATTTTAGGACAACGCTAACGCCCACATGTGTGGTAGGAGCAAAACCGGATCACACGCCCTATAACACACAGACTGCGTCACATCACCGCATGCATGAATGTGGAAATCTTTTTGGATTTTTAGTTTTTAAAATGTTTTATCTCTTAAATGAAAAATCTGATTGAAGATCCGTTTTCACCATTAAATCCCTCGCAATGAGATCTTTGAGACTAGATCTCATATCAATATATTTGAAGATATTTTCGCAAAAAAAGGTTGAGGTTGGAATCCATTTGAAGAGTGAACGATGGAGGCACTGGCGTCTGGCGACTGCTCGGGCGGCGCCCCTGGCAACGCAGGCGATGCGGCTGCCCCGCCGCCGCCCCCCCCCCCCCCCCCCCCCCCCCGCCCCCGCCCCCTCGCCGGCGTCCGCCGCCCCTGTCCCTCCGCCGACCCCTCCCCCCTCTGGCTCTCCGCGGATTGTGTGGGCTGACGTCGCCGAGGCCAACGACGTTGCCGCTGGCCGCCCCGTCGTGTGCCGGGACCGTGTCCCTCCCAAGGCACCGCCGCGGCTGATGCCCGACCACGCCGGTGGCCCTACTCCCAGGGGTGGGAGTTCGGCTGCCCGTGGGTCGGGCCGGCGCCGGCGTCTCCCTCCTGCCGCCTCTCCGGCGCGGGGGATGCAAGGTCTGGCCTTGGGTTCTGGGATGCCCTCCCGGCGGCGTCGCGCTGGCAGCTGGGGTGTTGCCGGCCGCGCGGATCGCGGCCCTGCTCGCGCCTCCTGGAAACCCTCGACTCCGGCCATGCCCTCCTCTGCTCTGGCCTGTCCGGCTCCGGCGAGCCCGCCCGAGCTCGCCCCGGTCCTCTCCCGACGTGCTCCCTTCCGGCCCTTCTTCCCATCGTGCGGTTCCTCCGGGCCCCTCCCTCCAGGTCACATCCCCGCCCCGCCTTCCCCTCGCCGTCCCCGTACGCCCCCGCCGGCGGCCACTGTGGCGGCGCTCGGGGAAACCCTAGCTCCCTGCTTGGCCACTCCGGGGCACTCATACCGGGACGCGGTGCTCTTGGGCCGGCCTATGGACCTGGCTGCTGGCCCCCTCCCCAGGGTGGTGGACACGGCTACGGCCCAAGGGATGCGGGCCTCTGCGGCTGGGGTGGGCCGGCTCAACGGGCCGGTTCCGCCCCGCACGGCCCAGGTTCGCCCTCTGGCGGCCTCGGGCCCAAGCAGGCGGTCGATATGGCCCCCAGTAGGGTTCCCTCGTCCCCCGCTCCCCCCCCACCCGTGCCGCCAGTTCCAGCCGCCCCGCCCCGATCCCTGCTCGCCGGCGCCGCCATCCTCCCCACGCCCCCCTCTCTCCCCACGCTGTCCATGACTCGGGAATGGGAGGACGACGCGGGGCGCCCCAAGCGCCGGGCCGACGAGCGCCGTGACCCGCCCCGCTCCTCCCCCAATGGCCACCGGCGTGAGGCCGACCTGCGGCAGCAGCTCTCCTCCCGGCCAGCTCGACTCCCCGGCGCGCGACTCCCGCCGCTCTCCCCCCGCCCCTCGCGCCGCTCGCCGGCCCGCGGCGACCGCCGCTCGCGCTCCCCGGCACGCCGCTCCTCTCCTCTAGCGGCGTCGCGGGACTGTGGTAGGTCGCCGGCCGGTGAGTCAAGGCCGTCCTCGCGGCGGCGGTCCCCCTCGCTTGGCCGTCACCGGGACCGGTCCCCCTCCCCGCCCCGCCCGCTGCCCGTCACCAACCCCAACAGCGCCCCGACCACCCGTCGCTACCAGCCTTCCCACTCCCAGGCTGCGTTCCCGCCGTCTAACGGCGGTAATGGCAATCGGGGGCGCCAGGGTCCCAAGAAAAAGAAGAAGGGCCCTCCGCGCCCTCAGGCTGCCGCCTCCACCGCCGCCGCGGTTCCCCCTCCGGGCACCAACACCTCTTCCGACGGCCAGCCGTGCTTCAACTGCGGCTTGACCGGCCACTTCCAGGTGGCTTGTCCCAACCCCCCGATGTGCTACCTGTGCAAGGATGTCGGGCACCCCGCGATTCTCTGTCCGGATCGCCCGGTAACGGAGGAGATCATGATGTACGGCCACGGCATCGAGGACATGGCCTTCTTCCACATCGAGGTTCCAGAGATCCCCCCTCCCTCCCCCTCGCTGCTGGCGATTGTGACGATCGTGGGCGAGGCCGTCGCCAACCCGGAGCTGCTTGAGGCAGAGCTCAACCACTTGTGCAGGTGCACGTGGGATTGGCAGGTGACCCCCACCGCTTCCAACGCCTTCTCGGTGATCTTCCCCGACGCTATGAGTATGGGATTCTGTACCCGCAGCAACAACATCACCCTGGCACTCAACGACATTGTGGTGAACATATCTGAGCCGCGGTGGGATCCCAAGGTTGTCGCTGTCCTGGACACTGCTTGGCTCCTCATCGCCGGCCTGCCAGATGTGGCCCGGTCTGAGCGAGTCATCCGCAGTATGTCCAAGATCCTAGGCAAGGTGGTGGTGGTCGACGAGCTCTCCTTACGCAAGGAGGAGGAGGTTCGGGTCAAGGTGAAGTGCCTGGACTCCTCCAAGCTCCATGTCACGATCCGGGTCTTCTTCAACGACGCCGGCTACGACCTCAGGATCTGCCCCGAGCCTCCGAACCACGTCGGCCGCCCCCGCTTCTCTTATGATAGTCACCTGGGGGATGGCCCAGCTGATGCCGACGACTCCCACCGCAGGCGCTCGCGCCACTCCCGCCTCGACGATCCAGGAGATGACGAGGGCGGCTCGGAGCACTCCCGCTCCCCCTCCTGGGAGCCCTCCAACCCACCAGCGGGTCGTGGCGGTTCCGGAGCGGGGCGCACTCGAGTGTCGGCCGCTGACCTCGTGGTGGCCCTCCGCTTGGCCACCCCGCCGGTCATACCCTCTCAGTCTCCGTCGGAGTCGGCCAGTGACATCTCTAGTGTGGGCCTCCTCGTCGCCCCGCCTTCGTCGCCTCGCTCCTCCTACGCCGTCTCCGCCCTTCGCTCCTCGCCGTCGGGGCCGGACCCCCCGTCCCCCGTCGGCTCGGCCTCCCCGGTCTCCACAGGTGGAGGCGGGTGTGAGGTTCCTGTCGTACCTGCCCCGTCGCCTCCACCCGCGGGGGTTGCGGTCGGGATCACCCTGGAGCTCGCCGGCCCGCTCCCCCCGCCGGTGCCCTCCGACGTCCGCCTCTCCTCGCCGACCGCCCCGTCCGCCTTGGTGGCTGTGGATGTCTCCTCGCCGACCTCCGCGCACCCCCCTATGACGGTGGCATACGCCAGGCGGCCCCGCTCCACCTCGACGCCGGTGACGTCCTCCCGCCGCAGTGCCCGCCTCGATGCGGCGCGGCCGGCCGACTCTCCAGCGCCGTCCATCACCGAGCGCGTGGAGCTCCGCGCGGCGGTCCGGAACCTCGAGTCAGGTGCGGACCCCGGCCTCCCCAGTTCTTCCTGTTGCTCATTTTCCGCTCTTGAGGCTGCTCCGCTTGGCCACCTCGCCAAGGTGGCCAATGACTCGGCCATTGTTTTCAGGGGGGAGGTCGGTCCCCCCTTAGAACAGATCGCGGCCATTAGGGCCTGGGAGATTCTAGATGGCAAGCTGGCTGAGACCCGCGCTCGCCTGCTTCGGCCTCCCGAGAGGTCGACCACCAACCCCGCGGTTCAGGCCCCTCCTGTGGCCGATGGGATAATCAGTGGCCGCACCCGTTCGCGCACTGCTGTCCTCCGCGCTCAAAGCGCTTCCCGTGTCCTGGGGTCAAGCAGCCCCCCGATGGGGGCTTAGATGCGGGCCCTTTTCTGGAACATCCGCGGCTTCGGCCATGATGGTCGTCATCGCCAACTCATTGAGTACATTCGTGATGAATGCATTGACATCATTGCCATCCAGGAAACCTTGCGTACTGAGTTCGCCCTTCAGGAGCTTGAACGCCTTAGCTCCCACCTCTTCGCTTGGCACTGGCTCCCTTCTAGTGGGACCTCAGGCCACTCTGGCGGCATCCTCTTAGGGGTAAAGGATGCCACCTTTGAGGTGGGTGGCATGGACCGGGGCGAATTCTTCGTTAGTATGGAGATCTTCGAGCGCGCCCTAAATTTCAAATGGGAGGTCATTATTGTGTACGGACCGGCGGACCACTGCCGCTCCCCGGCCTTCCTAGCAGAGCTGCAGCTGAAGATCTCTAACTCCCTCCTCCCAGTTCTCGTGGGCGGAGACTTTAATCTCATCCGATCCCCGGATGAGAAGAATAATGATCGGATTAACTTCCCCCGGATGCAATTATTCAACGATTAGATTGCGGAGTTGGGGCTCCGCGAACTTGATCGGACGGGTGCCAGGTTCACCTGGACGAACCGGCAGATTGTCCCGACACAATCCGTCCTGGATCGTGTCCTAGTTTCCCCTGAATGGGAATTACGCTGCCCCCTGGCATTGCTCTGGGCTGTCACCCGGATCGGGTCTGACCATGTCCCCCTCCTCCTCTCCACCACCGACGAGCGGCCCTCCACCCCGCCGTGATTCCGGTTCGAGCCCTTCTGGCTCAATCAGGCCGGCTTCCGGGAGGCTGTCGTCGCTCGCTGGATTTTTGCTCGCTCTGCTCCCCATCGCTCCATGTCCGCTGTCGACTCATGGCACTTCTGCGCCAAACTAGCCCGCCAATTCATGAAGGGTTGGGGGGCCAACCTGGGCCGAGACCTTAGAGAGCGCAAAAGGCCCTCCTGATGGCTATCCAAGCCCTGGACACCCGCGCCGACTCGACCGGGATCTCCCCTGATGAGTGGATGCTGCGATACGATCTGGAAGACCAACTCTCCACCATTTACACAGATGAAGAGGCCTACTGGCGCCTACGTGGTACCCAGAGGTGGGTACTTCGGGGAGATGCCAACACCGCCTATTTTCAGGCAGTGGCGAATGGCCGGCGTCGTCGCAATTCCATCCACTGCCTTTGGGATGGAGACACGCCGATCATTCTTCCCTCGGCCATCCGTACCCACGTAGACGGCTTATATAAAGCCCTATTTACTCCCACCCCACGGGGTGGGGCTAGTCTCGCCCCCGACATTTGGTCGGGTGCACAATTGGTCTCGGCAAAGGCCAATGCGGCATTAGTTGCCCCTTTTGACAAGGACGAGGTCCTCGCAGCCATTAAGGAGATGAACCCCTCCTCGGCCGCGGGTCCTGATGGCCTGCCCGTGACGTTCTTTAAAATGTTCTGGCCTACCATCAAGCCGGAGGTCATGGCTCTGTTCGAAGAATTTTATTCGGGCTCCATGGACCTTGGGCGCCTCAATTACGGGATTGTGACCGTCATCCCCAAGGTCCCGGGCACCTCGGACATCCGCCAGTTCCGCCCAATCACAGTGATTAATGTGATTTTCCGAATCTTGGCCAAAGGGTAAGCCAATAGGGTGACCCTCCTCGCTGACACGATTACCCATCCGAACCAATCCGCCTTCATACAAGGCCGATTTATTCTCGATGGAGTGTTAGTATTCCACGAGGTCCTCCACGAGGTCCGTCTAAAACGCCTTCGCGCGGTCTTCCTAAAGCTAGACTTTCACAAAGCCTACGACACGGTACACTGGCCATTCCTGCGTGAAGTGTTGCTTCGCAAGGGCTTCGACGATCGTTGGGTGACCCGCGTCATGCAGCTTGTCTCTTGTGGCCGTACCACAGTGAACATCAACGGTGACATTGGGCCCTACTTCCCCACCCTTTGTGGGGTCCGTCAGGGTGACCCCTTCTCACCGTTCTTGTTCAACATGGTGGTCGATGCCCTGGCATCCATCTTGGATAAGGCCAAGGCTGCTGGTCATATCCGCGGCTTAGTCCCCCACCTAGTCGGAGGGGGAGGGGTCTCCCTCCTTCAATATGCGGATGATACCATTATAATGGTCGAGGGATCCGCCCTAGATATCACTAACTTGAAGTTCCTCCTCCTGTGCTTCCAACAAATGTCGGGCCTAACCATCAACTTCGATAAGAGCGAAGTGATGGTCCTCGGGTACCCCTTGGAGGAAACACAGGCTATTGCTGACCGACTAAACTATCGGTTGGGTTCTTTCCCCACGACCTATCTGGGGATCCCCATTAGTGACTCGCGCCTCACCGTGGCTGATCTTCGCTCCACGGTGACCCGTATGCAACATCGCGTTGAGCCCTGAAAAGGGCGCTGGCTGTCGAAGGCTGCTCGCGTGATCCTTATCAACTCTTCGCTTGCTAGCCTCCTTTGGTTCCTCATGAGCTTTTATAGCCTACATGAAACCCTGCACCAGGAGATCGCCAAATACCAATCCAGATTCTTCTGGGCTGGGGAGGGGGGTAAGCAGAAGTACCACATGGTCAGCTGGCCAGATGTATGCAAACCCAAGGACCAGGGCGGTCTTGGGATTTTGTCCTCCCGGCGCATGAACATTGCCCTCCTGACTCGTTGGCTCTGGCGCATTGCTAATGGAGATGGAGGTCTCTGGCTTACTATCATCCAGAACAAGTACCTGCGTGGGCAGCCTCTCGCATTTTGTCAGCGCTGAGGCGGCTCCCAGTTTTGGCAGGCCGTCGTCCAGCTGCTGCCTGTTCTGCGCATTGGCACATCCATTTCGGTGGGTACTGGGTCCTCGACCCTGTTCTGGCTTGATAGGTGGCTTGGCGACACCCCCCTAGCCGCGCGCTTCCCAGTTCTCTTTGACATCTTTGTTGACCCTCGGGTCTCTGTCGAGACGGCCCTTATTGACTTAGGGTGCCTCGCTTTCCGCCGCCTCTTTGGCCCCCTTGAGGTTGCGGCTTGGGATGCCCTCCTCCAGGACATCGCACTCCTTCCTATAGACGTTGCCGACTCCCCGGACGTCATCTCTTGGCGACTGGAACCCTCCGGCTGTTTCTCCACCAAATCTCTCTACGCGGCTATCGCCCCATCGACGGCCCCCGAGCCCTTTAGTTTGATTTGGGACATCCGCCTGCCCCTGAAGATCAGGATCTTCCTGTGGCAATGGATCCGCGGCCGCCTCCCGTCCGGAGTTGAGGTCCTTAAGCGTCATGGACCTGGAGATGGGATGTGCCCCATGTGCGGCACGGTAGAGGATGCCAACCACATCTTCTTCTCGTGCTACACGGCACAGTTCCTCTGGTCCTGTTTCCGTGAAACGGTTGGGGGCCAGTGGTGCAACACCAACTTCCCTGACCTGCTTGCGGAAATTCAGACCTCACCCCCTCGCTACAGGCATATTAGATGGCTGTGCGTGGGGGTCCTTGCCTGGACGCTGTGGACTGTTCGCAATAAGCTTGTCATACAGAAGGTGCCTCTTCGGCGTGCTACTGACTCCATTTTTAAAATGTGTGGTTACTTGCAGCTCTGGCGGCAGCTTAGCCACCCTTAGGAGCGGGACGTCATCAACACCCTCCTCGCCGACCTTCGATCGATGGCCTTCCGCTTGGCGCCCCCGCTCCCCCCGCCACCCCCGGAGCTCGACTAGATGCTGTGTCACTCCCGGCGCGTGTGCCTTTTTGTTTTTTAGGGCTTGTTGAGCTGTGCCCTCAGCATTAACCCTTCCACTACTTATATGGCTGGATCTTGCGTGTGTGTGTGTTTGTGTGCTTGAACCTTGTTGGTTGTTGGCTTGGGCATTTGCTTTATAATATAAAGCGGGGCGAAAGCCTTTTTCAGTATATTAATATATTTCGACGAATTTTTTTGGGTTAAAAGTTGCCATGTCTATTGCACATGAATTGTCATGGTGTTTACACTGAAGTTGCCATGATATGTTTTAGCTATTTTCTTCTACATTTAAAAGTAAATTTTAACATTTATAAAACGGGGAATTAAAAAACTAGAATTGTTATGAATCATTAACTAAAATTGCCATGATACATGCACTTAAAATTGCCATGGTTCATACAAAAAATATTTTTCATGATCAAAGTACTGAAGTTGCCATCATCAAAATACTAAAATTGCCATGCTCTATAAACTGAAATTGCCACATGGCAACTTTAGTTTAAGCACTATGCCAAGTACAGTGTAAACATCATGACAACTTTTGAGTAAAAAAAATCATCGAAATATATCAACATGGGGTCTAGTTTTGAAGATCTCGTCAAGACGGATTTAATAGTGAAAACGGATTTTTAATTTGATTTTTTAATTAGGAGATAAAATATTTTTAAGTTGAAAATAAAAAAATCCTGCTGATGTCATCTATTTACATGTGATAAAATAAGTGATAAAAAAGAGGTATAGACGATGTGAAGATGCCACATGTTTGGACGTTAGTTTTTTCCTGGTTCTATGGTCAAATAAGCGTCGGCAATTCGCACATCTTCAAAGCCACTTGACCACGACGCGACGAGCTTCCTACGCGCGCCTTCCACTTTCCCCACACCCGACGAGGCGCAGAGCAATGGACGCGGGGGGCGGCGAGCAGCTGAGGCTGGCCGCGGTGCGCGACCAGCTGATCCGCGAGGAGGACTCCATCGTCTTCGCGCTCATCGAGCGGGCCAAACGCCCGCGCAACACGCCGGCCTACTCGGCCGCCGCCGCCGCCGCCGGCTCCCTCGCCGAGTTCTTCGTTCGGGAAGCCGAGGTCCTGCACGCCAAGGCAAGCCTGGTTCCTTCTTGACTTCCCACCGAGGATCCACAGATTAACTCAGTTGTTCGGACGAGGGTGGCCGGAAGTCGCGCGGATCAGTTTAGATTGGGCTTTCATGTTACTGTAGCAGGTTCAGGTTTTTGATCTGGCTGCTCTGCTCCATCCGCTTTGACCATATCGTAGTGCAGCCACGATGAGCTTGCATAGGCATGTGGAGTTCTGGCATTTCCAAGGGAAACTCTTCATGGCTAATTTGGCCTTGCGAAACGTTCGCCTATGTAGGCAGCACACTAGCACTTCAATACACAGCCATCCATGGATAATATGATGGAATTAACGGCCTTTTCTTTCATTCATCACTTGTTAGTCATCTTTGTCATCATCAGTGTGATGGCAGTGTACTCTTTGAAACAGTCACACAGATCGTAGTGGCCAGACTTGACTTGATCCTTTGGGTGTGCAGGTCGTGTATCATCTGCTTGTGTCATATTCCGAGGGTCAAATCTTGCTTATGTAGGGTTAGCTAACTGTCCAGATTACCTCCTGTTCCAAAGGTCAAACAAGGAACCTGAAGTCTGACCAGTTCGTATGAGCAGATAGCCAATTTGATTGATGATTGCTTTGTTGATGCTTTATTAGTCAGGGAAATAATTACCAGAAAAAATAAGATAGGGAAATATTTTAGGACTTCATAGCTTATGTTCGTATCCTATCCACGACATCCTATGAAACATTCAAACTTCAACTGAACATATAGTTAACTTATTGTGTGATATACTACTAATTGTCATTGTCGAGATCTGTATGCGTGATCTAATTACATCTGTAAGATATCATAGGCTGGACACTATCAAAAGCCAGAAGATGTTCCATTCTTCTCTCAAGATCTTCCACCACCTGTCTTTCCTACCAAAGGTCGCCCAAAGGTGAATACTGGGCTTTAATATTATAATATCAGCACTTCAAAAAATATATATAATATCAGGAACTGAAGAGTGATGACTAACTATCGCTGGGATTCTGAGTTATTATTTGTTTTCTTCGTAGGTTTTGCACCCTTTTGCTTCATTGGTCTGTGTGAATGATGCAATATGGAAGATGTATTTCAATGAATTGCTACCATTATTCACTGCGGATGGCGATGATGGCAACTATGCAGAAACAGTTGCATTAGATTTTGCATGTCTGCAGGTACATGTTGTACACAAACATTTCTTTTAAATGTACATATAATTGCTACTATCAGAATTTTTGTTTTTAGTTTATAGATATATTTGCAAAAAAGCATTTTAGTTTACTGATAATTACTTTGAGATCAGTGAAATGCGTTGATTTATTTGCTTGTAGGCTCTCTCAAGAAGAATTCATTGTGGCAAATATGTTGCTGAGGTGAAATTCAAAGACGCGCCTCAAGATTATAGCCCACCAATACGTGCTAAGGTTATTTTAGTTGGCATCTTACACTTTACTTCCTCAAATTATCTTTCACCTCTTATATCATGGTTAAGTTAGTTAGCACCTTATACTCTGCTTCCCCAAATTATCTTCCACCTCTTATATAGACTTACTAGATTTTTATTGCATTTTTCATAAAATTTGTTCGCTTATTTATATATTCATGCACCTTAACATTTCAAGTTTGAACAATAACTGCCGAGTGTGTTGTCTATGGTGCACCGTTGCATACAGGCCTCTATTCCTATTTCATTGAAGTGCTTTCCATGTTAAGCTCCAGCATGCATTAGCATTTGTGATAGCCTGATAGGCACTGCTAGTCTGAATCAAGCCTTTAAGTTCCTTTGTCTTGCTGCTCAATGCAGGACACTAATGCTCTGATGAACTTACTAACGTTCACGGCTGTTGAAGAAAAGGTCAAGAAGAGAGTAGAGAAGAAGGCAAGGATATTTGGACAGAATGTCACTCTGGAGGACAGTGTAGGCAAGCAAGATGGTGATGCCTGTGACAGTCACTGTAAAGTTGATCCAAAAGTGCTTTCTAAGCTATATGATATGTGGGTAATGCCTTTAACGAAGGATGTTGAAGTCGAATATCTTCTCCGGCGTCTTGACTGATTCGCCCAATAATTTCAAATATAAATATGTTGCATGCTTTTGAGCTTGCTATGTGTATGAAACAAATTCAAGAGGCTTTCTTGAATGTGAGACATCACGAAATCCATAAAATTTGTTCAGATCCATATGAAACAACTATGAGAAGTGATATAACTGCAATGTTAAGAACCCCTAATTGGTGATTCCACAAGCATTCTGAATCTGTGTGAAATTCGACCATCTGGATCATACCTCGGGCATAACTAGCACGGCGATGGTTTTCGCACCGAGTTGGAACGGACCAAAACCAACTCTGTAGCGATCTATCACCTCAGTAACCTCTTTTGATAGTTTTGAACGTGTTCCATGCGAAGTCTGGATGATTGATCTTGACTTCTCGAGGGCCTGTTGAATTCCCAGCAAAGCATTGGGTACAAAATGTCTCTCTTGATAATGTTGTTTCTCTTTTCCTTTTTGAATGATCACTACCAAACTTCCGTCATCAAATTATTTTCCATTCGTTTGTCCGTGCTTTGGTAAGAAAATGAACCACAGAGCTAGTATAAACCGAGCTTTGCAAAATCTGGTTAGTTAATCAAATGCTTCAAACCAAATACGGTGTTCTGATTTTGTGCTACTTAGTGTCATTTCTGGATGTTGTTATAAGGATGTAAGAATACCATTGTCACAATAACTTAGTTTTGTATAGTCTGTAAGTGATAACCATCATGGGTGCAAGTTACGCCTTTTTCATCTTCCTTGTAGGGGCCTTCGGTCTTTTGATTAGAGTAGAGGTCGCATGAGAGCAGAGCTTACTGCCTGACATAGTCGCGAGGGTCTTAATAGTCGTGACCGACTGTTGTCATAGTCAACGATGGTTGGAACTTCCAGGAAATTTCAGGGTAAGTTCTTTGGCTTGGACGGGACATTTAGTTCATGTTGCCCCCAAACCCTCAGGTTAACTTGTTGCACAAATTTCAGTGGATATGTACATGCCAAGTTGCATTACAGTTACTGCACAAACAACTTTTATACACAAACCCATTCTGATCCTACACTCTCTTGCCCAAGGAAATTCTAACACAAACCCTACAGAAAATGCAGGTAACTATGGTACGGCTAATGCTTTTCATGGTAAGTTCTATGAAACAATCACCTTAACCATCGCCCTTGATAGTGCAGCAACATTGGTGATGTCTTTGCTTTTTGTATTACTGGTGATGTCTTTGCTGTCATATCATGCTTCGGCTGTAGCATTTCAGTTTCACTGGCGCAAACAGTTGCAGATGCATTGCACTCATCAAAACAGAAAGCGCCCAAGAAGGCGATCATTTGCAAGTCCAGCTGCCTGCATGAATGAATATATGACCGTGGGGCCCACACCCCGGAACCCTCGCCGGACCAAGTCTTTTGCTAATCTTGTCTGCCTTGGCACTCTTGATGGAGCTTGGTTTCCATATCGAAATTTGCTTACTACTGGCCTCCAACAATACTGATCAAAGGAACCAAATTCATTCACAATCTGCAGTAGTCCACAACATAACGTGTAAGTTGAGATAAATAACATATGAACATAATTACCAACACAAAAATCATGCACAAAAAAAAAACCACGTGACACATGTGGTAAGCAATCCAAACAATTAAAAAAAATCATGCAAAATCTACAACATTCTCCATAATTGCCTGGGTTTTTGCTCTAAGAAGAGAGAGTTGGCAATGTTGCCTCTCGAAGATGTTCATAGAAGTAGGGTGTGCGTACGTGTGTTTATATGAGTGAGTGTATGTGCAACGATGCGAGTATGTGAGAGTCTATGTTTGTGTAACGTGTTTTGAAAAGGTATGAGATACACGGCTCGTCACAGTGGGGCTAGACATGTCTGTAGACGTTGGGAAAGTCCACACTCCACAAGTTGTCGCCCTTTTTTTCTTAGATTTCCCTTTTTCCCTGAAGGGAAGGACTCTCTCCCTCTATGTATCGCTAATATGCAATATATATCACACCGACCGCTCACTAAGCTAGCCCATTAACGCACGAAGCGAACCGCTCAAGCGAAGGAAGCAAACGCTATGACCGGTTTTAGGACCTTCAGGAAGGTTCCCAAAACAAGCTAGGAACCCTTCCAAAATATTCGATATTTCAAATTTTGTTCATGTTTTTTGTTTTTTTTCTTTCCTTCTATTTTCGTTTTTTTACAAAAATCACAATTTTCAAAAAATTGAAAAAATGTTTGATTGTTAAAAATATTTTTAAGATTTCAAATTTGTCCATGCTTTCCAAAATCTGTTGACAATTTCAAAAAAAATTCGTGCTTTAAAAAATCAGATTTCAGAAATTCAAAATTCTCAGAAAATTAATAATATGAAATTTTCTAAAATTATGAATTTTTCCCAATTCATTAACATTTCTACAAATTTTCAGACAATTTTTCAATTTTGAACTTTTTTGAATTCATGAATATTTTATTAATTCACGATTTGTTTTTGAATTAAAAAATATTTTTATAATTCATGAACATTTTTGGAATTCGTGAACATTTTTTGGATTCACGAACATTTTTTTCAAATCCACAAACATTTTTAATTCATGATTTATTTATTTTTAGAATTTATGAACATTTTTTTGTCGAAATCATAAACATTATTGAATTAATGAACGTTTCCTAAAATTAAAAAAACGACCAAAATTGGAAAAGAAATGTTGTGATAAAATTCAGAAAAAGGTCGTTTTGTGCACTCGCTTGTGGCTATTGTGGCCCGCTATGCCAGGCTTATGTAGCAACTGATGACAGGTGTAGGGCCGCGCACACGATGAATAGCACACTCCCTTTCTCCCTCGCTCATCAGGTGTTCTAGTCTCCAGAAATCACTAGTTAGATTGTATTCCTTGCAAAGATCACTCCCCACCTCCTCTCGTGATGACAAGTGGCGCACCGAGTGTGCGATACTTGTCGCAACCTATGAGTTTTGTGCTTTTTTGTAGATTTGTTCTTTAAACGTTTTCTCTCTTGAATCGTGCATCCAAATCATGAATTGCTTTCATTTTGGGTTTCTCACATTGAGATCTTTGAAATTAGATCCATGTTAATAGATTTGACAAACTTTTTTTCCCGAAAAAACCTAAGAACCAGAAATAAATAACAAAAAGAAATAAGAAAAGAAAAAGGAGAACCTAAAAAAACACAAAAACCCAAAATAACCGAAGACAAAACACACAACTATGCATTTCACTTTTTGCAAAGCACAACTGTGCTTTTTCACACTATGTGCTTTCATTATGGAAAACATTTTTTAACCTAGAAAAAACCAAGCAAAAAAAAACTTAAAACACGTGTAAAAAAAACTGTTCCCACGGTGTGCCCTAGCGAGACACATGGTAGTGGCTAGGTGCACCACATGACACATCCTCCCCCCCCCCATGTGACCCTAGAAGGGAGCAAACCTGCTCGCTTTTTGTAGGGGTACCCGTTCACTGGTTGCTCTCCTAATATCCAAACCCTTGACAAGTTTTATTTTTGATTTGCACTTTAGTTTTTTGAGTTACTCTTTAACTAAATCACTAATTAAGGAGTACTTCTTCCAAAAATCACTCTCACCTTGCGAGGGTGCGACTAGTGCGCGCTGCATGTGCGCCACTTGTCGTAACCTGGAAGTTTTCTCTTTTTTCATAGATTCATTTATTGAAAATGTTTTTGTCTCTCAAAACGTGCGTCCAAATCTTGAACCTTTTTCAATGTTGGATCTCCGGCGTTGAGATGTTTAAAACTAGATCCTATGTTGATATGTTTCACTGTTTTTTTTTCACGAAAAAACAGGACGAAAAACCCAAACTAGGAGCACGTTTTTTCCCTTTCCGAAGAGGCACGCGTTTTTTCTCCTTTCCGAGAGGCATGGTTGTGCCTCTCGCGGAAGCAAATCCGTGCCCCCATGATAAGTAAATACGTGCCTCTCGTGGAACGAAGAAAATAAAACACATTTTTTCCGTTGTTCAAGAATTCATCTGATTAATCAGTTAACGGGCCAGTTAATTACTACTCGTAGGGTGACCGAATCGAATAGCACATATTCATCGTGTTAACTTGTCAGGCCAATTAATCGTCGCTGACATTAACTTGTGGGCTAACAAAGCCCACAAATTTGCCCCGTAACCCCTCCCATCCCCCTCTCGCTCCTCAATAGCTAGGATTCGACCAAATAGTAGCATATTTTTGTATATTACATAGTCGAGAGCATGAGAGTATAGTATAATACATAAAAAGAACTAGATATATGCTGGCAATTCCTATTTAATATATCGATTAATCCAATTAATAGGCCGTTTCATCAATTAATCACAACTCCCAAGCCGACCGAGCAGCTACCAGTTACTAATTTTCTGAACAATGTTTTTTTCCTTTTCTGAGAGGCATAACTGTTTCTCTCGCGGAAGCAAATTCATGCCTTCACGAGAAGTAAATTTGTGCCTCTTGCGGAATGAAAAAAACGAAATCACCTTTTTTTTCCTTTCCGAGAGGCACGGTCATGTCTCTCGCGGAACGAAAAAAAATAGAAAACGTGTTTTCCCTTTCCGAGAGGTACGGCCGTGCCTCGTGCGGAAAAACGTGTGTTTTTCCTTTCCGTGGGCCACGATCGTGCCTCTCGCGGAATGAAAAAAATAAAATACGTTTTTTGCCTTTCCTCCACGAGAAAAGTAAATCCGTGCCTCTCGCCAAATGAAAAAAACATTTTTTCATGCAAAAAATATATTTTTAAAAAACAAATTTGGTCCAAATCCTAAGAAAAATTGATGGAAAACTGAAAAGCCAAAAAAACCAAGAAAATTCATCTAAAAGCAGAAAACGCGTACAGAAAAATAAAAAAATTCAAAGAAAGCGACCAGAGCGCTCCATCCCAGCCTACCCCAAGTGAGGCAGGGGCTCCCGAAGGAGTACTCGGCAATTAGTTGCTCTCAAAGGGGAGCCCCTATATCTCACCTTCAGCGAGAGGGTAAGAACCCTCGCTGCAGGGGAGATCGAGATTGGCCGGCCCAAGAGCACAGGAAGCCACAACCTCCTTTTTTCTGTTACGTTTTCGGTTTCGTTTTTGCTGTATGTTTTATTATTTTATACTTTAAAATATTATATATATATATATATATATAAATTACAAAAAACACTATAAAAATGTTGGCCAAGCATTTGAACAAAGGTAATCGAGCATTTTAAAAATGTTAAATGAGTATAGAAAAATGTTGAACATTTATTAAAAAATGAAGATTTTTATTATGTATATAAAAATATTAATTAAGCATTTAAACAAATGCTGAAAATTTATTTGTAAAATGTTGATCATGTATTTAACAAATGTTAAATATGTATATTTTTTATCATATTTAAAAAATGATGGTTTTTTATAATTTATATAAAAGTGTTAATCAAGCATTTAAAAGAATGTAAAACAAGTATTTAAAAATGTTAATCAAGCAGTTGCAAAATCTTAAATGTGTATATAAAAAATGTTGACAATGTGTTAAAAAATATTAATATTGCATTTAGAAATTTTTTAATCAAGCATTTGAAAGATGTAGAAATGAAAAACAAAAGAAACCCAAAATAGAAACAAATAAACCAAAAAATGAAAAAAAAGAGAACAAAAAGGGGAAAATAGAAAAAACAATAAAAGAAAAATAAAAAAATAAAAATCTGGAGAAAATTTGCTCGAGTGGCTTCAAGTAGGTCGTGCCCCCGCTATTTATCACGAAAAGTTGGTTCTCGCGATGGCTAACCGAGCTCCTCGAGGTCCAATAACAGGTAGCTGGCGCCCACGCAGCTGCTAACTTGGGCCGGGCCAAGACAGGTGCACGCTCGCTCGCACGATTTTTTCTGTGAGGTCGGTCGCTCCCACGATTTTGTTTTTTGCGAGGTCGCTCGCTCGCACGTTGTTTTTGCTGTTGGTTCACTAGTAGCTGGCCGTGGTTTGACCGGTCAACTGATGAATTTTAGAAAAATAATATAAAAATTCGAAAAAGAACAAAAAATCATGAATTCAAAAATGTTCATGGATTTGGGAAAACTTCACAAATTTGGAAAAAGTTCATCAATTTTGAAAAAAAGTTCAACAAAATTGGAAAAGTTCATTGAATTTGCAAAAAGTTCATCAAATTTGGGAAAAAAGTCATTGGTTTTGAAAATGTTCATCAATTTTCAAAAAATGGTTCATAAAAAAGGAAAAAGTTCATCAAATTTTAAAAAGAGCTCATCAATTTTCAAAAGTTCATCAAATTTGAAAAAAGTTCATCAATTTTCAAAAGTTCATCAAAATGAAAAAAGTTCACCAATTTTGATAAAACTTTATCAAATTCAAAAATAGTGCATTGATTTTCGAAAAACTTCATACAAAAATGTAATACGTTAATCCATTTAAAAAAGGCAGAAGAGAAAAAAGAAAAAAAGAAAAGATGAAAAAAGAGAAAAAGGAAAAATAAAATACGAAAGAATAAAGGGAAAAAGATGTAACTTGTCTCAGAGGACTGGGTGACCCGATGGTGAGTGTAGCGCCCATCGATGTCGGAGGTCTCATGTTCGATTCTACCTATGAGTGCTTACATTTTATGAAGCGAAATAAAGCCCAAAGGAACAGATATTGTGCAGTTAAGTTGGACATGATGAAAGCATATGACCGCGTCGAGTGGAACTATCTTGAAGCTATTATGACCAAGTTGGGCTTCGCCCCGTCTTGGGTGGCTACAATTATGCGCATGGTAACCTCGGTAAAATTTTCAGTTCTTTTCAATGGTGGCAAGCTTGAGAAATTTTTCCCATCAAGGGGAATCCAACAGGGTGACCCAATTTCTCCATACCTGTTTTTGCTCGCAGCGGAGTGCTTTTCGTGCCTTTTAAAAACCCAAGATGAATCATCGAACCTCAGTGGAATTCGAGTAGTTCCGTCGGCACCGCCAGTGAGCCACTTGTTTTTTGCAGATGATAGCCTGCTGTTTGTCAAAGCCAGTTTTTTTGGAGCAAATCAGTTGTCTTCCTTGATGGAAAGTTATTGTAATGCCTCGGGCCAGAGGATAAACCTATCAAAATCCTCAGTGTTCTTCAGTAAGGGCTGCCCCTCCCCGCTCAAAGCCGAGGTAAAGAATGCACTAAATATTACAAATGAGTCACTATCAGATAGATACCTGGGAATGCCATCTGACATGGGTAATTGCAAGAATGGTGCTTTAAAATTCTTAAAAGACAGAGTCTGGAACAAGGTCAAAGGGTGGATGGAAAAACTTTTGTCTGCGGGGGGCAAGGAAGTTTTGATAAAGTATGTGGCTCAGTCGGTCCCTGTTTACTCCATGTCATGTTTCAAATTGCCGCATGGCCTTTGTGAGCATTTCAACTCTTTGATCAAAAAGTTTGGATGGGGAAGCAAAGAAGGGAAAAGGAAGCCAAGTTGGGTCTCCTCGAGCACGATGACCAAGCCAAAATATTGTGAAGGGCTTGGTTTCTGGGATATTGAGCTTTTCAACTTAGCTCTCTTGGCAAGGCAAGCATGGAGAATTTTAATGGACCCAGACTCCCTCAGCGCACGAGTTCTAAGGGCCAAATACCCCCCATGAGCTGATCTCTTAAATGCTGAGCTCGGCTCGGCTCCTTCTAAAATTTGGCGGGCTATAATTGAAGGTCGCGATGTTCTCATGCAGGGCCTTATCAGACGCATTGGTGATGAACTCACGACACATATATGGGATCAGAATTGGCTCCCGAGACCAGCCAATATGAGATCTATAGCTAGTCTGATTGCTAATCCACCACAATGGGTCAGGGATCTTATTTTGCCAAGCGCATAATGGGACCGAGCTGCAGTCTCACAGATCTTCTTACCTACGGACGCACAAGCAATCACGTCTATAGGTAGATCTACCAATATCGAGGCGCATAGTCTCGCTAAGCACGCTTTTGGTCTGGATTTTGGGCGCCATCTGTGGCTTATAAACCCACCAGACATTCATTGTATCCCTATGAACTTCTTTGATTAATAAAGTGTGTTTAGACTAAAAAAACCTCGAGGTCCTTTTTTGCGGTATATATAAAAACCATATAACCAAAGGGGTGATGGGCCAGTCCGTTAGTACCGATGGAAGAGGGAGGGGTGTGCGCTGCGCCCGTTAGCAGGAATGCCTGTAACGGCGCTTAAGGCGCTGAATAAGAACTAGCAGGTCCAATCCCTCATTCTCCCAAATTTTCTTCCCTTTTTCTTAACTAGCACAAATGCCCGACGATTTTTATCAATCAAGGTTGGCCGGATCGTGGATCTATGTCGTGGAAGAATAGTCACTACAAAAGGATGGATCATTTGAGGATTGTGGCATGGGCTCGAGACGGGAGTATGATTTCAAGTAAATTAATTTAACTGAACAACATTAATTTTGGATTATTAGTTCTAATGGACAAGAGGTGGCAAATTCATTTTTGAAGAGAAAATGCATTGGTTGAGTTTGTTGAGTTCGTTGGTTGATCCCCCACCCCTAGCACCCGACGACTTTGATGTAAAGCTATGAACACCACCAGCCTCCTAATCGATTAAGGATGACATGAAGACACCACCCTTGCCATTGCCATTGACAACTCAATCAAGGGCTAGCTGCTTGCTAGTGGTCCAAATCTTCTACCAGAAGCTTCCATGCCCATCGCCTTCGATGCTCACACAGCCACAAGCTGTCGATTCCGTCGCTAGGGCTGCTTTGTTATGGGCAAACTGTTAGACATTTACTTGTTTTAACTACAACAATTAAGTAAAAGAAGCACAATCCACAATGCCATATTATCTAGAATAACAAATTATGCATAATAGCTCATTTTTTCTATGCAATAACACGATATTCAAAAAATAAATAGCCGCTTCTTTTATATATACGCACACAGAACAGAGAGATGTGAGCATCGCCATTGACGGGTGAATGGCCAGGTAGAGAATGCAAATTGGTACTTTTGGATTTTTGGATGAACGAATGCTTATGATGGCACATAACATGATCATATGTTTTGGATGAACGAATGCTTATGATGGCACATAACATGATCATATGTAGCTAATTCTCTAGCAAAACCATGAAGCATTATTGCCTATAACTCATGAAAATCTCACATGAAAAACATTAAAATTAGAGGTATTTTATGTGAACTAAAAGGGCACATTTCAGCATGATCTACTGTTTTATAATTAATAACTTATAGGTAAATTGAAAAAAAAAGCTTCTGGTGGAGGAGAAAACTAATTGGAGCAGCGGATGCCGGATGATTGGAAGTTATATCTTCTTTCTTTTAGGGAGATTAGAAGTTGTATCTAAGACCGTTGATGTCTGTGTTCATGTTTAAATTAGAATGGCACAACCAAAAGTGGGCAAGGCCACCAGCCATCCATGTCGTCGCCGTGTCTGAGGCAGCTGTACGCACTCGGCACTCGCGCAATGGGTGAGTCCGGTGTGCATGCCAGCGACTCCATCTTGCGTAGGAATTTTATTTTCAAACCAAGTAGTGGCCCCTGTTGCCCAGCTTGCTTGGTTCATCTTTACGCACGTTGCATGCGCATGAGCGTTCACGAATTTACGCACATACTGCTCCGCTGTCACAAGGATTCCAGCGGCCTGCATCCACCAGCCAACGCCTATGCACACACAACCTCAAGCCCGGACACCGTCGCCGAGGAGACGATGACTGCGCCGTGCGTGCAGTCGGTGACGACCCCGGCGCTGAGGTGCAGGCGGGGGGTCAATGGCGCGCCTGGCATCGGCACTGACGGGTGTTCATCAATGCAGTCGACTGCGGGAACTCCGGCCTGCTGGCCGCCTCGTTGCCAGCCGCCACAGTCCGCACAATGTGACATTGATTCTTTGCATTTTATGGCTGCGCGTCTCTAATGCATCAGGACGAAGTCTTTTTTACAGCCAACCAACCAGCCGTGCATGTCCCCCTACTCTCTGCCTCTTTATGTGGTCTCTTCTTTCTTTTGAATTGGATTTAATCGATGTCTCTTGGCTGCTTTAGTACAACTCACGTGCGTATATTTTTTTTGAGGCAATTCAACGAAGCTTTATTAAGCCGTCATCACATTAACAGGGACGGAAAGAAGGTCTCCTGGATGGCCTAACCAAACATGGCGGCCAACACCGAGCGTACGTACATGCTTCGTCAAATTGTGAGCTTCAAAATTGGAGCTCCTACGTTCATGGACTATGTTACAGAAATTGAAAGAAAGGGAATGATTAAAATCTCTTGAACTATTGCACCGTAGCTAGGTAAGTTTCTCTTCTGGATATCTTCCACCACCACCTTGCAGTCCGGCGCTATTTGAATATTCTGAACATAAAGATCATCAGCTAATGCCATCGCTTCCCTGATGGCAAGTGCTTCAAGCGTTGGAGGGTCTAAAATATTTCTGAAGACTAGACCCGATGCACCCAAAAAAGCTCCTGACTGATCTCTGCAAATAGCGGCAATTGATCCGCATCTCGCCCTAGCGACCGAAGCATCCACATTTATCTTCACAGTTCCATCTACTGGAGCGATCCAAGAAGACACCACCGGCTGTCGGGCAATGGCCTGCTGCTTAGGGCTCTTCGAACTTACAGTCTGTAGCTCTGTTAAGAACGAAGCGATGAACCCGTGGGTTGCATGTGGTGACTGGAAAATTTCTTCGTGAATCGCCTTCCTTCTCGCACCCCATATAGCCCACAGGGTTACAACCATCCTTACAAAATCATCTGCTTTCAATATTTCATGCAGAGCAAAGATCCAGTCCTTAGCACTTTCATGTGTGTGCACACACATCCTCTCAACCAAATCTTCAGGAGCCAACGCCCATACACTACGTGACATAGGGCAGGATAACAAAGCATGTCTCCAGATGTCGCGAGCGCCACACAGTCTGCACGTTTCTGTTGTGGACATGTTCCGATGATTCAATAACATCCCGCAGGGAATTGATTGCCTTGCTAGTCTCCACACAAACACCCAGAGTTTCGACGGCACCTGGATGTGCCAGATCGAAGTCCAACTGCTGCTCTCGCTCTGACCCATGGATGTTTCCGTTTCTTCAGAAAGCCATCGCTCCCGACCGAGCTTGGTCCGCAGAATCATCCTATACGCTGATCGTACAGTGAATATGCCTCGGTTCTCCTCATGCCATGCCCAAAAATCAGTGACTGTACGTGTGCAAATAGGGATCTGTAGAAGCAGGAGCAGGCCCATTAGAGAAAGGTCGAGGCCCACCCGGTTGAGGCATAACGGCCTTTGGACTATATTTTCTCAATCGCACAAAACGAACGACCAGAATTTTTATATGAATAGTACCACCTCGCCAGATTAAAAAAATCATCTAATCATGGGACGAAACCAAAAATATTATCTTGCTTTATTAGTAGGTACTAACACATATGCCCGTGCGTTGCAACGGGGAAAATTAATGTTTTGCACAAGCATAATGTCCCACAGTATCGGATTCATTATGAAGAACATGTTGCAACGCAACATCGTCCTTCTACAAAATGAACATAAAAAAATACGTCGCAATTTAGTCGTGTTCATATTTTCTTTGCGGGACGTAATGTCCCACTGATTCATTTAAATACAATCCTTTTTTAATGGCATTTAAGTATGATCCTTTCATTAATTATCATGAAGTCCTCACCCGTTTTAGTCAGGAATCAAATCATTTCTTTTCTAATTTAGTAGCCCAACACTTAAGGCCTATAGATCTTCTTTTAATTATCCAACCTTTTTACCTCAAATCCTTCATGTAGAATTTATTAAGACCACAATCTTTCTAATACTTATTCCACCAATTTACCCATAATTCTTTTTTTAATTAGCCACATTCGTTTAAATATTATATTTAAGCCCACAATCCTTTCTTTACTAGGTCATTCGTTTAATTAGCTCTTCCTAAACATGAGCCTTGGACCTCACCCTTCCCCATCTACAGGAACGAAGGGAGATTTGTGTGAACCCCGGGCTCTCCACCTCGCCGTTGCCGAATCGGCATCTCCCACGCCCTCCGCCGGACGCTCCGGCGGCGGGAGGACGGGGGAGGCCCGATTTGCAGCGTGTACATAGTGTAGGAGTGCCTAGGGAGCCAGCCGGTGGCGTCGTGGAGGCGGCGGTGCGACTGGATCGGCTTTTTGCAGGTGTTGGTCTCCCCTTCGACGACGAAGTTCGGTCGATGTAACGCCCTCGATGCGGCTATATCTCTCATGTGTCGAACCACGACTTAGAGGCATAACCGCATTGAAAGCAATGTCGCAAGTGAGGTAATCTTCACACAACCCATGTAATGCATAAAGGGAAAGAGATACATAGTTGGCTTACAATCGCCACTTCACACAATTACATTAATAAAACATTACATCATCCAGATACAATCAAGGTCCGACTACGGAACCAAAATAAAAGAAGACTACCCAAAAGCTACACAGATCCCCGATCGACCCCAACTGGGCTCCACTACTGATCAACTAGAAACGGAACAACATAATGAACGAGATCTCATCGAGCTCCTCCTTGAGCTCGGGTTGCGTCACCTGCACAGTTCATCGGCACCTGCAAACTGGTTTTGGAAGTATCTATGAGTCACGGGGACTCAGCAATCTCACACCCTCGCGATCAAGACTATTTAAGCTTATAGGAAGGGTAAAAGGTATGATGTGGAGCTGCAGCAAGCGACTAGCATATATGGTGGCTAACATACGCAAATGAGAGTGAGAAGAGAAGGCAAAGCACGATTGAGAAAGTATGATCAAGAAGTGATCCAAAACTACTTACGTCAAACATAACTCCAACACCGTGTTCACTTTCCGAACTCCGTCGGAAAGAGACCATCACAGCTACACACGCAGTTGATGTATTTTAAATTAAGATCAACTTCAGGTTTTCTACAACCGGACATTAACAAATTCCCATCTGCCCATAACCGCGGGCACGACTTTCGAAAGTTCAAATCCCTACAGTGGTGTCCCAACTTAGCCCACCACAAGCTCTCACGGTCAACGAAGGATATTCCTTCTCCCAAGACAATCCGATCAGGCTCGGCATCCAGGTTATAAGACATCTCGATAATGGTAAAACAAGTCCAGCAACACCGCCCGAATATGCCGACAAATTCTGATAGGAGCTGCACATATCTCGTTCTCATGGCACACTCAGATGAGCAATTCGTACAACTAAAACCAGCCCTCGAGTTTCCCCGAGGTGGCGCTGCAAGGGTCTCTAGTTTGGACCAACACTCAGAGGAGCACTAGCCCCGGGGGGGAGGGGGGGTTAAATAATGATGACCCTTGAGTCTGCAGAACCCAAGGGAAAGAAAAAGGCTAGGTGGCGAATGGTAAAACCAATGTTGGGCATTGCTAGAGGAGTTTTATTCAAGGCGAACTGTCAAGGGGTTCCCATTATAACCCAACCGCGTAAGGAACGCAAATCCGGGAACATAACACCGATATGACAGAAATTAGGGCGGCAAGAGTGGAACAAAACACCAGGCATAAGGCTGAGCCTTCCACCCTTTAGCAAGTATATAGATGCATTAATTAAATAAGAGATATTGTGATATCCCCATATATAAACATGTTCCTACAAGGAACAACATATCCATGTTCCAACAAGGAACAAACTTCATCTTCACCTCCAACTAACAACGCTATAAGAGGGGCTGAACAAAGCGGTAACATAGCCAAACAACGGTTTGCTAGGACAAGGTGGGTTAGAGGCTTGGCTCAACAATATGGGAGGCATGATAAGCAAGTGGTAGGTATCGCAACATAGGCATAGCAAAAGAGCGAGCATCTAGCAAGCAAAGATAGAAGTGATTTCGAGGTTATGGTCATCTTGCCTGAAATCCCGCAAGGAAGAAGAACGAGTCCACGAAGAAGACAAACGGACGTAGTCGAACGGGTCCTCACAAACGCGACGTTATCGGAACCAACCCGAAGAAGCAACACCGGAAAGAAGCACACAACATAGTAAACAACCAACACATGAACATGGCATGATATGCGGGATGCGGTATGCGGTGCATATGCATGATTTGGAAAGGAATGATTGAACCTGACCTCAACTTGGAAATCTAAGAGTGCCACTGAAAAGGTGAGTTGATTTCGGTTGAAATCGATATAAAGATCACCGGAATCGGATGCACGGTTTGGAAATGGCAAGCAAAACAATTATGGCACCGGTCTGCGATAAACATCAAGTAGCCATCTAAATGCATCAAGAACAACAAGCTACAACACTCAAACATAGCAACAAAATACATGGCAGGGATCCACTCATGATGCTTGACAAAAGATGAACACTGAGATACGGCTAATTCACTGATTAACAGGTTCAAACAAGCATGGCAAAAGAGCAAATGATAACAGGTTTTAGACTTGGTGAAATTAACACAAGTCGGGAATTTATCATCAGGAAGCAATCTTTAGAGCATGAAAACTACATGCTACAGGAACATAACATGGCAAAGCAAGGCATGACATGAAGCTACTCTAAGCATATAACAAAAGTCCCTTAGTGACCATGAGTCAAAAGGGATCAAAAAATACAATTGCAAGCATGTGAACATAGCAAAAACATAAACAGATTCAGACTTAGTGAAAAACTGGAGCATGGCAAAACAGATTAACAAGTAGGCATGTTAACGAGCTCGATGCACTCACTACGAGGAATTGCATGACAAACTAAGCATACACCCATCAATAATACATGGCATAGAAGCTAGACATGGCAAGAACAACATCATAGCATGCACTGATCAATAGCAACAACCTCGGCAAAATCGCTAAACATGTTAACAATTTGCCAGGTACATTTTATAGCAAAAGTAGAGCTCGATTGACTCAAGCTAGGGTGCTCCATAAATTCAAACAAAGACATGGATGGATAGAGCACCACAATATTAACAAAACATCCTTACTGATCATCCTCAAAAGAGGCACGGATCACTAGAAAACAACATGAACATATGGCATAAAAACAATATCATGACAAGGACTTAGTGAAATTCTAAGTCCCTGAAAACAACATCATTGAGTAAGCTACTTTGCATGCTTGTGCTAGTCACCATAAAGATCACAAAAATACATGGACCTGGGCGACGCCACGATCGGAGGCGGCGGAGGTGCCACAGGCGGCGAGGCGTGGGCGGCGCCGGTCAACTCGTCGGCCGGCGCGGTTCAAGGCGAGGCGCGGCGGCGGAGCAAGATGGCGGGCGGCCGGCGACGGGAAACGGCGGCGGCGCGGGGCGCCCGAGGTGGCGCGGACGACCAGGCGGGGGGCGCGGCACACCGGGCCGGGGGGGCCGGATCTGGGCCTCCCGGGCCCGCGCGGGAGAGGCGACGGCTCGGGCCAGGTGGCGGCGCCTGAGTGGAGGAGGGAGGTGGCGGTGGCGACGTGGCGACGGGGTGGACGCGTCCGGCGGCGGAGCGGACATGTCCGGTGGCGCGAGGAGGAGGGAGACTAGGGTTTGATCTGCGTGGAATTTTCAGAGGAGAGCATATATTTATAGGTAGAGGGAGCTAGGAGTGTCCAAATGAGGTGCGGTTTTTGGCCACGCGATCGTGATCGAACGCTTTAGATTATGGAGGAGGTTTAGGTGGGTTTTGGGCCACTTTGAAAGGGTGTTGGGCTGCAACACACACGAGGCCTTTTCGGTCCCTCGGTTAACCGTTGGAGTATCAAACGAAGTTCAAATGGTATGAAACTTGAGAGGCGGTCTACTGGTAGTAAACCAAGGCCGCATGACAAGTCTCGGTCCAATCCGAAAACGTTTAACACCCGCACACGAAAAGAGGTAAAAGGGGACACCGGGTGACATAGGAGCGCCGTATTGCAAAACGGACAACGGAGAAAATGCTCGGATGCATGAGACGAACACGTATGCAAATGCAATGCACATGATGACATGATATGGAATGCATGACACGCAAGAAATGACAAGGCAACAACAGCGAATAACTCGAAGACACCTGGCACATCGGTCTCGGGGCGTTACAGTGGAGCTCCGCGGTGGACCAGCTCATTTCTTCGTGCTCGCTGCTCGGTGGAAAGGCCATGCACGATTCCCCCGTGCCGGAGATCGAGGGATGGCGATTCCGGCGGTTGAAGATCTGGAGAAGGAAGGCGATGTTGAGCGGTGCGACGACGACGACGGCCATGGGTGTAGGTCCTCAGGGACCGTTGATTGGAGACTTCCCGTTTCGCCTGGGGCTGCTTCGATCCAAGGCGTCAGCGAGCAGCAGCGAACGACGCGTCACCGGCTCGTCCACGGCGCATGCGTAGTCCGGTTGTAGAGGGGCTTGGTTGTAATTTCCTTTTCTGCATGGACCTTTCAGTAATTTGGCCGTTTTAATATCAACTCATTTTCTCGCAAAAAAAATAAACATGATGACTGCCACTCGTATATTTAGAGTGAATTGGGATTAGTAAATATGAAAGGTGCATAAGTCTTTGATTGTTACATTTAAGAGATAGATAGGAGGTCTTGTGTTCAATTCCCACAATGTTGATTTATTTTGACCCAATTATTTTTCGTGGTCTCTCTATGAAAGCCCATAAAAGGCCCATCAACATACAAGTAACTGGCCCAGATCGCTTAACGTGTGTAAATCAAACGTAAAGAACTAAACCAAACCAAGAATACCTATTTCCTTTAATAGTAGGTATAGAAGATATAGATATAGTGCGCATAATGGGCCGGCCTAACTGCTGTAGCCCTTGAGCGAGACATCCTACTGTCTCTCTGAAAGCGAGATATAGAGCATAATTGATTTGCTACCAACATTTGATATTGTCAATATTTGGCAAGTCAACATTTGTCAAAATCAAAAGTTGCCAATATTTGGCAATTTTTTGTGAGATTGACAATGAAGATTAGCAAGCAACCAATCTCTAGTCAATATTTGGCACTTGCCAAAATTTGGCATGCCAATTTTTAGCATCAAACCAATTATACTAATTTTGAGGGGAACCAATTATAGGCCCCTTTTGCTTTGTAGAATTTTTGTAAAAATTCTATAGGATAGGATTTGCAAAGAAAAAATTTCTTTGAAGCCTTTTGGTTTGTAGGAATGGATTCCTATTCCTATGTACGATAGGAATCAATCCTTCACATTTTGAAGGAAAAAAAATATTAGCCTAGATTCAATGAAAAAATCTTATCCTATACACCAAATGACATCTCTTTCTCTATAGGAATTGACATGCATGTCATCTCACTTCCTATGCTTTTCATATTCCTATAAAATTCCTATCCTATGAACCAAAAAAGGCCTAATAGTCGCCGCGCTCTCAAAGGTCTCCAAAAAAAAAACTGCCGAACAATCTCTACGTGGGCTGCTACTCCTCATGGGCTGAATAGTTAACAGCCCAGTTCTGTGTATCCCGTCCACTTCGGCCCTTCCCTACCCTTCCCTCCGCTTTTCCTCTCACACACCGGCCGCCGCGGAGGGAGAGAGCCGAAAAACCTCGGAGGCGGAGGGAGAGGGGACTGGGAGGAGATGCAGATCTTCGTGAAGACGCTGACAGGGGAAGACGATCACGCTCGAGGTGGAGAGCAGCGACACCGTCGACAATGTCAAGGCCAAGATCCAGGTCAGTCCTCCCCTTCTTTTCCCCGTCTCGCGGGCTCGCGCGCGTCGTCCCGCGCGAGACGAGACGATGGCCCTGTATCCGTTTCAGTCCCCTACCGAGTTCTGCGCGTATTGCCCATCTACTTGCAGTTTCCTCATAGTTTTAGTTCTGCGTGGCATCAACACTTATAAGGTACCTCTGTTCACTAATGTAAGGCGTTTTGGTTTGGACTGCCAAAACGCCTTACATTAGTGGATAGAGGGTGTATGTTATTGTATGAACAGTTTCTTCCCTGATTATAGTTATAAGAGACATTGTTGGACAATTTTTTTTCGAGAATTAAGGGGTTTCCCCCAAATTTTCATTTTCTGAAAACTGATAACACAAGCATTCACGTGGTGTCCGCTGAAGCACAAGCCCCAGCGTCACAACCCAGGTCCACAAACGACCTCCTTACAGCAAAAACATCTAACCAGCAGAACCACCAGGATCCTATAACAGGTTGCACAGCCGACAACACATCACAAAATAGAAAACAAATTACAGCTACAGCCACTGCCTGCAGAACGATCACTTGCGACCAAAACCACCACATAACGTCTACCATGACTCCAAAAGTTCCTGTTTCCTGCAATCATCCAGCAATTCTGATTTCTGAGGACCATTGGCGCCCAGCATCTTCTCCTACTGAAAATGTCAGCTACCACCTGCAGCAGTAGTCTTGCCCCTTTGACCTGCGCCCCTCGTAGTTCTGGCCTCTGTAGCAATTTCCAAAACTCTATCCAGTGAGCAGACTGCGTAGTAATACTCGGTGGAATTGTTGGCCTATTCATGTTTAGATTTGTACCGAGAATATTGATCGCTTACTTAGGTAGATTTATCATTGATGCAGGACAAGGAAGGCATCCCGCCAGACCAGCAAAGGTTAATTTTTGCTGGAAAGCAGCTGGAAGATGGACGGACATTAGCTGACTACAACATTCAAAAAGAGTCAACACTTCATTTGGTCCTGAGGCTCAGGGGTGGGACTATGATCAAGGTGAAGACACTCACTGGTAAGGAGATCGAGATCGACATCGAGCCTACCGACACAATTGATAGGATCAAGGAGCGCGTCGAGGAAAAAGAGGGCATCCCCCCTGTTCAGCAGAGGTATGCTTCTTATGCCTTGAACTTGGTGTTTATGCATTATTAGTGGTTGCTTGGTCTTTAGCTCCTCGACTTACCTAGTAGCAATTGCTTTGTGTCATACTTCAGTTACCCTCTTAAATCCTGTCACATAGGCTAGCTCTCCTTGCTTGCATCATGTTTAAATTCCAAATACATTTGAAGTGGGGATGATCAAACCCTAGCACCAAATTAATTCAAATAGGTTCAACTTTAAATAATTTTCAATGAACCCAAAATGCCCTACAAAAGGTGAAAACCTCAACCATTGATGATGCACATTTTTCCATGGCATAAGTGGGCTTTGAATTAACTCAACAATTATTTGAATTGGAGTTATTACACACACACACACACACACACGCACACATATATATATATATATATAAATTATAGCTCCAATAATTCTGAAATTGTTTGAGGGCCTCTGGAATATCTCAGTTGATGCGCACAATTATTTTCAGAATTTACAAAAATGATTTAGTGCCAGGACTAAATCAGCATAGAAAAGAAAAATAGAGAACAGAAACAAAATAGGAAAAGCAGTCACAGAGAGAGTGCTCACCTGCGCAGCCCACCTGGCCAGCCTAGCCCACCAGGGGCAGGGGAGTCTTCTTCCCCACCGTGCCAGGAGAATGTGGGTGTGTGTCCCGCGCGCGCGCACGCGTCGGCCACTTCCACCCTGCCTGCTTGCCTCCTCTTCGCCCCGGACGACCCTGGACCGTGCGTGAGTCTCAGGGTACTTAATATGGTTTGATGGAGCTAGATCTATGTGCCTTAGAATCGGAGTCCCAACAAATCCGTGCAAAGAGTGAGCATGCCTTTGTGTCAATTTTTCCCTTGCCATGATAAAAAAATATAGCAGTTATTAGCATCCCTAAAATCTTGGTAACGTGGATTATTTCTTCAGTCTGTTATCATTTGATCTTGCTATGCTTTTGGGCCTATGACTCTATGAGTATATTCAACTAAACCTGACTTCGAAGCAGTCCTTTCTCTGATACTAATAATCTTCAAAACAGGACTAGGTTAACCTTTTTTAGCTTGCCGACTTTAATGGTTGAGAACATCTGTACATTAATTGAGGGAAATTTCTTCTCGAACTAATTATATTGTTGGGCATCCTATCCTAGTCATAACACTGCCCTGTTTCAACCCGAGTTTAGACTTGAAATCCTGTAATGTTTACTAGCACGTCATCCTTACTCTGACTGTTGCTTTTGCAGGCTCATTTATGCTGGAAAGCAACTTGCTGACGATAAAACTGCTAAAGATTACAACATTGAAGGTGGTTCAGTGCTCCATCTTGTGCTTGCTCTGAGGGGTGGTCACTAGATACAGTTTCATTTCAACTAGGAATATATTCACAAGGAGAGCAGTTTTGCTTATGCTATTTTCGTCCTACCATTGTACTTGGCTTAGAATCATGCACTTGACATGATTGGAGTAGCAAGTTATTGGTATGTAGGTAACTAACGAAGCTATTTATAAGTATATGAGCTCTGTCATCTGATTATTTGTCACTGGTTTCGCTGCCTCTACTTTGAACCAGAAACACACATCAAAGATGCTGAATCCATGTTTTCCTCTTCTTCTGCAGCTGAAAATGTATAATTAATTAATTAATTTGATCAAGCGGATTATAGTACTGACCCCTTGCTCCTTATGTAATTTGGGTATCAGCACCCAGCCACCCATGTACTGCTTATTTACTATCCCACTTGCTTTAAACATGTTTAATTCTATGCTGGACTATGATCACTAGATTTGACGCATTTTTCATTTGTAGCATGACTGTGCAATCGTATTTTAATGCCTAATACTCCCCCTGTTTCAAAATAAGTGTCTTAACCTTAGTACAATTTTGTACTAAAGTTAGTACAAAGTTGAGACACTTATTTTGGGACGGAGGGAGTACTAAATAAAAATAGTTCACAGGCATTTACTCTAGAGTGTAATCAGTTTGTGAAATGGGGAATCGATTCTTACTGGCCACAAAAAGTATTTTCGTTGCTCCAAATTGCGATTAGTTATTCTTATATTAGAAATGTTCATGTTTTTTGGGGTGTTATTGTAGATGAGGATATACGATAAGAGCCGTCGCCACGTGTGATCGTACTATTGATTGTTGTAGTTTGTCTATACTGACAGGAATTTCATGGGGATATACTCTCGTGTCAGCGTTGTGGTCGTAATGTAGAATAAGTTCAGCGTAGTTGCAAATTACAAAGATAAGCATGTCATACATTCATCCACGATAGCTATGATGAGGAAATACTTTATGTGTTCTATAAAGTAAGATAAATTGATGGGCACATATCATCATCCTATTCATCACAACAGTGGGTTCCACTATGATTTTATTGACCTAATCGTTGCTCCTTCTTGGAGTGTCTGACATGGTAGAAAATGAAAATCTATAGCTTCCAATATATTTCTGACACTAGCCGCATTCTGCAGAACGAAGCAAGACTGATGTAATAGGGTGCGAGGGGAAGGGAGTTATTTGGAGAGTGAGTACCAATAGAGACTCGCCGAGTGCTCCTGGACAACCCATTTAAAGAATATATTAAAATAAATATGCATGCTCCTCTTTATTCTTTTGAATCTATTGCTTTCCAAAAGACGCAGATGCCTATCTTGGTAACGTTTTCATTCAGAAAATAGTCTCTATGCCTGTTGGTGTAAAATAATATGTTGAGCTACACATTACCATTCACTAACTACTTTTCGGTCTTACCCTCCTTGTTCCTTGATTCCTTCTAGCATATGTATATTAGACATTTATTTTTCCTTTTCAGTTATTGTTTTGGTACATTCCTTACGCACCTACAAGGGCGTCTAAAGTGGATTGCTGTTGTGTATCCCTTTCTGCCCCTTTTTTATGTAAGATCTTTTTTTTTCCTCGAGTGGCTCACTATCTGATTGGACTGATATTTTGTTTTTCCTTAGCCAAATTGCGGTTTATATTAGAATTAGGTGCATAGTGTCATGCAAGCAGATTGGACTTATTATGCGCATCATTGTCCATATTGCAGTCTTTATTAGGCTCAGGTATGGTGTCATGACAGTCATAAAATTTATTCTCAATCTGCATATGATAGCCAACAATAGATATGCTTTTGCCTTTAATTTGTAGCCTCTTATCCATGGAAGTTCTTTAGACCAAGACAAATGCAAAAAATGTTCTTTGGGTAGTTTTGAAAAAATATACAAAGATGTGACATAAAAAATTCAATTCATTTCTAACAAAAGAATAACTATCTGTTTGTTTTCTTAGTGCACTTGGAAAGAACTATATGCACCTCTATTCCGACTTCCATATGTTTTGTCTTTGTTGCATCAGCAGTTGCTCCATTGAATGTGTCATGTAGTTTATCCTAGGTTGCGTTCCATTCTTTATTTATAGAACATATTCCAAACCACCTGATTGTTTTTTGTGCGTCAGATGTGTCATTCTATACATTTCTTTCTTTCCAACTACTACCTTGTTTTCCTTCTTTGCCGTGCTCTTATTGAAGGGCGGTAAACATTCCAGACTCCGGAGAGCAAAACGATACTGGTGCAAACCACTGATGATTAATTTGTTCATCATTTGTGTAGATTCAGTTGTTTCTGTTTTGATTGTCTGAAACGCTCTGGCCAGGGCCGAATTCAACTGCTATATGTTGATTAATATCTGAGCTCCTTTTTATGCCTTATGGGGTAGGTACGATGTGGTCTCAAAATGGATACTTTCTTTTGTGGACTGGCAGTTAAACTGGACCCATCAAATTGTTGTACTCAGCCTTCTGTTTCTGGGCTTTGATGTTAGCATATCTGATCTTGTGCAACAAAGAAGATTTGGCTGGAATATACAACCAGTGGAACCATTACTTATTACCATTCTTTTGTTGTGTTCATACTATCATTGATATGCACTACATAACTTAGCGACATCTGGTGATTGCTACTTGTTTTCTGATTAGATACCCTAAATTATTGTTAGTAGGTTGCTGTTAATCTCCATCTGTAACACTTGACCCTCATCACCTGAAGTTCTTCATTCTCGCTCCCCCCCCCCCCCCCCCCCCCCCCCCCCTTTCGTGGGTGTTGTCGTCATGACAATATATGCTTCGATTCCTTCACAACGAGGTTTGGAATAATCCTTGCCCGAACTGTGGATGCAGCAAGATTAACGTCAACACGGACAGTGCGGAGGCTGTTTCATCTTTGACAGATGGTAATTCTTCTTCAGTAGCAAGTGCCATCTTTGATGACTGTTACTTCATGTTTCTAGACTTATTTTGTCTATGATCATTGTAATAGAGAGAGTAACCAGGTAGCTCATGAATTGGCTAGAATAGCTACATTTTCTCCTCCTAATCTCTGGATGGACTCTGCCCCGGAGGTGGTGATATCTCCCTCCGGTCCTTTTTAGTTCGCATATAAGATTTGATTGAAGTCAAGCCCCGTAAAGTTTGACCAACTTTATAGAAGAACGTACCAACTTTCACAATCTGAAATCAATATCAATAGATGTGTCATGACTTAAAGTTTCATATTGTATAACTTTAGCATGGCAGATGTTGATATTTTTTCATATAAATACGGTCAAACTTTGTGAAGTTTGACTTCAGAGAATTCTAATATGCAGAGTAAAAAGGACCGGAGGGAGTAAATGATGCTACGATCCTTATGAATGAATGAAGGAGGAGATGATTGGCAAAAAAAAAGTTTGAATATAATAAAAAATATGTCCCTTAAAAGAATGGTTTCATAAATTGATTCTCAATATCATTTTTTCCTATTCTGCAGTGGAACCAAAGTGTCAGTTTCTCTTTTGGCTTATAAAATAGTTAATATATTGTACATGAAGCCATCTACTAGTATTTCTATCTGTGAGACAGATGAACAACCAAGTTCATGTTGACAGAGTCAGAAGCTGACCATATTATTGTTCTTTAGTGTCCAGGGCTAATTTTGGTTACTGCACTACCTGGGATGCTGCATCAATTTGCACCATACAAATGTCAATTCTAGCTATGAGAGTATGATGTATCTACACCGTCGGTAGAAATCAAAACGGACGACATTAATTCTGGGAGGACGTCGGCGTCAGAACTCCCGGGGATCCACGAACAGGACGTCAGCCGGCGGCGCCGTCGTCCAGTCGTCGTCATCGTCGCCGGCATTGCCGGCACCGTCAGCGGCGACGCCGAGCTTCTTGACGCACCAGACGTCCTCGTCGCACGAGAAGCTAGGCCAGTGCGGGACCGCGGCGGCGGCGGGGTCGTCGGGGCCGAGATCGGCGGCCACGACGGCGCAGGCCGGGTTCTTGCGCGCGACGTTGTGCGCGTGGCGGCACAGCGAGCGGAGCAGCGCGGGGCCCTCGGGCCCGGACATGCGGAGGCCGTAGAGCAGGTACGTGCCGAACGGGCGGAACACGTCGGGGAGCGACGGCACGCGCAGCCACGGCGCGTGCTGGTCGAGCGCGCGCGCCGCGGCGAGGGACGCGCGGAGGAGCGGCGCGGCGCCGCCGACGCGGAGGCGGAGGGAGCGCGTGGCGTCCCAGACGCTGAGCAGCGCGAAGGACGGCGGGAGGGACGGGTCCGGGCCGCGCTCGACGGCGAGGTACGTGCCGAGGGTGAGCTTGTGCGCGAGCAGCGCCGGGAGGTCGGCCGGGACGAACTCGGCCGGGGAGAGCAGGGCGGCGTAGGCCGCGGCCGCGAGCGGCGGCGGCAGCTGCAGCACGCGGTGCGCGCCGGGGACGCGCGCGCGGTGCCGGTGCACCGGGTGGCCGAGGAACACCGGCCGCCGGAACGGCGCGTAGCCGAAGCGCCCCGCGAAGAGCGCGAGCGAGGCGGCGTTGGACGCCGTGGTCGCCATGGTGGCGTGCGCCGCGCCCCTCGCCGCGCACCACGCCTCGGCGCGCCTCACCAGCTCCGTCGCGATCCCGAGCCGCCTGCACGCACACGTACACACAGCCCGTACAGTGAGCCACCACACCGTAGCTCCTCGCATGTGCAAATGCAGCTAGCCACACGCACACGTGCGCGCGGTGTGCCATGTCGTACAAATACAATTTTTTTTTGTTTACCTGTGGGACGGGGAGACCCTGAGGCCGAGGAGGCAGGCCACCTTGGCGAACTGCTGCTTCGTCTTCGTCATCGTCTTCCCCCGGCTCACCGTCCGGACGCAGGCCTTGATCACGCCCACCGCCTCCCCAGCTCCTTCCTCGCCGTACTCGGCAACCTACAGCACCATATTAGCATTATCACACGGTCAGTTAACCCACCCTGATGTGTGTACTTCCTTAGCACATACTGTAATTTTGCTGCACATCGCTGTCAAAGGAGTGTCGTGTAGCCAGACAAGTGTCAATGGCAGCGGGGGCAGGCGTAATTGTTGCACATACCAGCATGACATAGTCCGGCGAGTGGCGCACCCGGGCGAACGGGTCGCCGATCTGCTCCACGTAGAGCGACATGCCCCTCTTCTTCTTCCTCCTCCTCCTGCACTTCTTGGCGCCGCCATCGTCGTGTTCAGCGTCGTCCGCCTGGTCGTCCGAGAGGCCGACCTGGCACCGGCGCTCCAGCTCCTCCACCGCCGCCAGGTCCCTCTCCATGTCGAACTCCCGGACCCGTATCGCCATCGTGTCCTTCCTACTCTCCTCGCCCTCGCCCATGTCGAATCAAACAATCTCTCTCTCTCTCCCTCAAGCTTCTCTACGAGCACAATCAATCAATATATGATTACAGCCAACTTTTGCGTGGTTTTGTGAGACTGTAGCAATCTCTTGGTGAGTGCTGCTGCTGCTGCCTGTGGTCTGCTTGGAGGGAAGGAACTGGGAATTTATACACGTAGGTTGACAGGGAGAGGGGGGGAGGGTAGGAGAGGGCCGGGGGCGCGGTGGGGCCGGCCAGAAATAACAGGGTGATATACAAAGGGACACAAGGGCACTAAAATAATCTTGCATCTTGGTTAGTAGTAAAGTGGTAGTATGAGCTTGTGAGCTTAGTGTTTGATTGAGTATGATGGCAAGCCAGTCCCGAAATAAAATATACGCCTGTTCTTATCTGCTCTGTCGCGCGATGTTTCGGGGCACATTCAGTTAAAACCTGGCTTGGGTTTCCGCTAGTGACCAGCGGTATCAGTTCCAACTTTGTGCTCCATTATTGATTTGTGCTCCCGTAGGTTTTAGTGCTCCAGCTGATTGTTGTACACTACACGCATACGTACGTACGTATAAGCGGATGACGGAGGGGATGAAGATGCATCTGTTCAAGCCAATCTCCTGTGACATTATGATATCTGTTCTTTTCTCATTTTTGAAAGCACTTCCATTCATGCTATATTCTTGCTTAGTTTGATATAGCAATGTAATTGTTTTCTGAAATTGAGCAGCGGTTGGAATTGTTTTCTGAAATTGAGCGGCGGTTGGAATTGTTTTCTCAAGATCTAGGGCCATAGCACCATATCTGCAATTCGACGTCACGGTCGATCTCAAGCTTCTTTTTTGTCTGCTTAATTAAACATGTTGAGAGAACTACTCATGGGACCTAATTAGACGTAACAAACAATTTACTACTACCCATATAGCTTGTGCTAGTGACATGCCAGGAGCTATGTATAATGTTGCCTAGAGTTAAAAGCCATATAGGAGGAACCTACACAGCAACAATGTAATATATACCATGAGACACTAGTTGGATTTCTCATAGTATATATTATCTTGGATCACTTAGCTTCATGTGTATCGAAGTGGCAGAAATAATAATTGTTAGATAGTAGCTTGGAACATAGGCCAAAGCCTATCAATTCTAGGGCATCCAGGCATATATTCTGTGAAAAGCATTTGTTGATATGTAACTCGGGATATAATCTAGCTGGGGCATCATATTTGTCCCTCATAGACAAGAGATGCATGGACGCACGGAAAATTTATTCAACGATTTGCCAGGTCCACACCACGGTAAACCAGGGATTTCCTTTACATGACCACGAGTTGTATTATTCCGCATAGATAGAAGACCCCCACCCCCACCCAAAAATGTACATACTCCCTCCGTAAAGAAATATAATAGTGTTTAGATCATTAGTTTAGTTATCTAAACACTCTTTTATATACATTCCTTTACAAAGGGAGTAGGTTATAGTAGGTTATACGTAGGGTGCACACAACTATCATTTTACTAAATAGGGGCAACACAACAAGGTCAAAACTCCATATAAGCATATATAGTACATAAAGAGGGCCAACCGACCCGTCACAATAGGTGAAAAGAAAAATCTATGACTAAGTAGTCCCTGATGAAGTAGTCAAGTACACTACTGATCCAAGATTAGACTGTGGTGGTCCCTACCGTCGCGTACTCATGCAACACTGAAGCGCCACCGTCATGGTACAACAAATCAAGCGCAATACCACGACATGATCATACATGGCACACCAGCGAAACGATGCCCCATCGTCAACACGGCCAAACCGCCTCCCCCTCCCCACATACCAAGAAGATGACAACTAGACACTGTTGCTCCACTAGATGAAGACCCCATCAACACTTTCCATGGGGTTTGGGGGGGGGGGTCTACGTCCATCTCAGTAAGGCTGGAAGCAATGGCGACGAGGTAGATGGAAAGAGATACTTGTGCTATGGCTGATGGAGAGGCCCCCTTCTACACCAGGGGGATGTTGGGAGTGCGGGAGAGGATAGGAGAGAGAGGCGGCTACGTGATGTAAAATTGGTGGCGGCGGCTAGTGCTTAGGGAGGGGGGAAGGGGGGGGGGTGAGGAGGCGACACTAATCATGCCCGTGAAACCGGTTTTCATAGATAGATGTACATGATGATACCATGTCACATTTTGGTGGAGGATATGTAATTGCACTGTCACACAAGAAGAAACATATATAATAACGTAACCGGCTTATTTCATTTTGTTTTTTCTACACCCCTAACGTACATATACCAATTACACACCTTTTGCATACTTATTTTTTCCTTATCCCGTGCTTCAAGTTCTCCGCCGGTAGGGGGCTGCCGGCTGGGCCAAAGCCGGGGCCTTTGTGTGGCCTCGGGGTTGTTTGGTTGCAGGGTGGCGGCCCTGGCGGCGGGAGGCACGATGTTTGGGGGCAGAGCGTGCGTTTCACGTGCGGGCGGGCAACCATGGCCACGTGGGTGGCGTGGTTGACGGAGTTAGGGTGCAACGGAGGGGTGTGAGCGCCGGGGTACACCAGACGGTGGTGGCAGCCGTTGACGCCATATCCTTCCTGAAGGCACCATCGCGGCGTTCCCACTTATGTCGTCTTGCTCTGGGTGAAAACCTAGTCTTCGGGATTGGGCGGTGGCGGCTATCCATGGTCGTACCCTTCTGGGAGGGAACGCTTTGGAGTCCTGGCTTCGTTGTTGTCCGACTCACCTCTCTATTGTGGATGCTCATGGTGGAGGTCTGGTGTGTCGGTGCCCGTCACCTTTGTATCTTGTCTTGGGTGTGTGTTGTGTGCGGTGATGGTGTGCGTTTGTACCGGTCTCTCGGTTGTAATCGGTGATGGTTGCTTTATAATATAAAGTGGGGGGAAACCCTTTTTTGGTAAGTTCTACCCTGACTCACTCCTCTTTCCAACAATCTGTGTGGGAAGCGCTCGTTTAAAGTAAGTTGAGATTCAAAGAGTCCCGTAATCTAGTAGACCTAAGTTCATTTCAATATACAAATGATCTTATTGGAGCCAATAATTTATACTTAAAACTGGAATAGTCACACTATGTATTTCTTGCAAATTTCCATAAAAAAAATTATGTAATATCAACGGCTCATCCGTAGTGTTACGGTGATGGTGATGTGTCCGTTATTATATGTATAAGGCTTTCATATTAACTCTCATAGATGTTGATGAGTATGCTTGAGTTATTTCATACTGGTTTCCGGATGCATGTATACCGAAATGTACCTAGATGATATCTATTAAGAAACACTACTTCACTTGTGGACTTGTCGTTGTTCGTGTTCAACACGTTGATCCTCTAGTAAGTTGTGCATGTCTTGTTCAATCATACTCCAGCTTAAACTCTGGATCAATTCTACTTTTTGGTATATTTAATTACCAAGGTGACTTGCTAATTACTTGTTGAGTGTTTCCTTGTGCAATCCTAGGAAACTTCTGCCTTTATGTACTCAATTGGATAGAAAGAGCAAGTGTATTGGAAGATCTTAGAAACATATCTTTGACTAATCATGGAGCAATATAGTTGAATCAATTGAAATTATGTTTATAGTGAAAGTACTTTTCCTTTTCAAGATCAATATTGTGCACATACTGCTTCCACGTATGCGGCCATAACATTGAAAGAATTTGACTGGATGTCAAACGTACAGTAACTTCAAACTTATATGTCCAATACATAAACATCAACCTTCTTGAAATCGATGGATTCGAGGATAAAATCTATACACTACTTAGCCCATGAATCATGCATTTGGATTTATTGCATACAGAAGAGCTAATTTGGTCTATTCGTTGTCTGATGCTACCAAACATGCAGTAGTTTAGATTTTAGAAGGCACACATCTGGTTCACCCAGCATGCAACGCATTAATTAGTATCCATGCGAGTGGCCAAACTTGGTACACATCAACTTGTTAGTACTCCTATTAATAATTTCCTTTTATATTGCATGATGTGATTGAGATGCGAGAATATTCCAGTCTGATGTACAAGTCAGCTCAAGAACATTCATCTAAGAAGAATGTATTTTTTCCCTAAAAACTATGATAGGTTCATTCAAACTGAGTAGGTTAACTATCCTGTAATTGTATTATACTAGGTACTAAAAAAAGATGCTTACGTGCCTGCCAACTCGGTCAGGTGAATTCTTTTACTTCAATATTAAGTCTATGATCAGACGTGTCTGCGATATGAAATGCCTTTTAGGTTATGCTTGGCTCACGCAAAGATTGACGGAAGTTACTCATACAGTCATGTGCAATGGTTTATTATCAAGAAAGCTTTTATTGAATACGCATCATCACATCAAGTTAATACAACAGCATCACAGTCCTTAACCACCGCATCCGAGATGCGCACGACCAAAGCACATTAAAAGAACAAACTGAAGTCCCCAAATATCGATATCCATGCTGGGTAAATACCTATTTCCTCCGTTCCTAAATACTACTCCCTCTGTCCGAAATGGACTATAACATACGGATGTATGTAGATATATTTTAAAATATAGATTCACTTATTTTGCTTTGCCTGTAGTTCCTTGTTAAAATCTTTAAAAAGACTTATATTTAAGAACGGATGGAGTATTTGGCTACCCATGCTACCTCTGCACAAGTTGTGGTCACCAGCTCCCGTTCCTCCGGTTGTTGAACCATTGATCAGGAATGGAGTCAATGTGTGCATAAATGCATAACCTGTAAAGGAGGGAAAATTTCTACGCACCAAGGACCATGTGGTTTCTACGTATACATAGCAACCAGGAAAGCACTGCCATGCCAATCAGTAGTTGGGACCATATTTTGTACCAATTCTCCCTCGGCTAATCACAGCTAAAATGATTATTTGTAAGGTGATACACAAATCTCTGTAATTACTTTGTGCTTGTTCGGCACACGTTGATTCAACTGCACCAGTGCACCTGGCCGAAAAGATGCATTTTCCAACCATCTATCTTCCTAAACCTGATCCATCTTATAAAAGTTAAAAGGTATCAAAGTGAGTGGAAGAAATACCACTTCACCTTCCTTTTGATAGGCCACATGGTTTATTTTTTCCCTTAAAATAGTGAATAAGAAGAAGAGACATGTTTGCTTTTGGTTTTTGAAGGGACGCTTACAACAAAGTTGGTGTGCTAAATCAAAGAACACAAGAGATAACAACAGAAAATATAAACAGAAGTTCGGCCCCACATACATGCAGGTGAGGTCAACTCCAAACTTATGAACCATCAAATTTATTTTCTGTTGGGGCAGTCTGGATATGAAATACTTTGCATGAAAGTTTTGTGTTAAGTCAAATTTCGTAAGGTCTAAACAAGATTATACTTAGAAAATATTGTAAACATTCACAATATCAAATCAATATCACTAGATGCATCATGAAATTAATTTTCATATCATGTATTTGTAGTGTTGTAGGTATTTATGTATTTTAATATAAAATTTGGTCAAACTTTATGACTTAAGACAAATGTTATATGCAGGGTAAAAAGAAGCATGAAGAGTACATCTATACGATGGAATAAGTTCTTTTATCAAGAAATGATAGAACAAATTCGGCGAATTATCAAATCATATAGGGTAGAATTAAGCTGATATAGAACCACTCAGTGAGTTGAACCCAATGGAAAATAATAAATCCTTCACAAAATTTGTTCACTTAGTAGAAAATGAGCTATAAGCAATAGAGGTGACCCAACGCTATTCTCTTCTAGGTTTGCCATTGAATTACATGGTACTAAATGACAATAGTAAGGGTGAAATCGGATCTGATTCAGAGGGATAATATTCATACCATATCTTATTTCATTTTGTTGGATTCAAAAGCGCGGCGGGTGTGTTGTGGATACGGAAAACATGGAATACACCGGAATATATAAAAAACGAAAGATACTTTGTCACCATTGATTGATCCTCAAGCTCTCGCCCGAGCCGCTCTCGCGTGCGGCAGGGCGAACCATAGTTGCCGCCGGGCCGCCCCTCTTCCACACCTCCTCTCCTCCTCGCCGTTGTCGGTATTGAATTCGGCATATCTCGTAGTAGGCGTCCTAAGCCAGGCGTCTTGGAGCAATGGTAACATGGACACCGGATTTTACCCAGGTTCGGGCTCTCTTGAAGAGATAATACCATACATCCTGCTTTTGATTGTATTCATATGGGACTTAGTACAGAGTACATGTATCTACCACGAGATTGTTCTAATGAATATATGTTCATCTATTGACTAGCCGGTCTCGATTTATATAATGCATCGGAGGCCTAGGATTTAGAGGAGTCCTTATCTTGTGCGCCAAGTCTTGTGGAATCCTCCTTGTATGCGTCATGGGCTGCCCGAAGTGGCCCATGAGTGAACCACCATGGAGGTCCTTGGCCCAATCCACCTGGTCGGGAGACAACATAGTGAGTACCCCCTAGTTCAGGACACAGTTATTAGCCCCGTGAACCGGTCTTCAAGTTGGGAACACTTCTCTATTCTTCCGAACTATTCTTCATCTTCGGCCGTCGGTCTTGAAAACCGGTTCAACAAATATTCCCATCTTCGATCTTGACGATTGCCGAGCTAAATACGAAGTGTTCACATGTCGGGCATCCAAGGAGCCCTTTAAGTCTTCGGCCTTTATCAATGCCTTGTTATTATTTATGCCACACCTCGGGTTTAAAGTGTTTCCTGTGCGGCCATGTCCTCTTGCGTCCAAGCTCCAACCCTGGATTGCATCCGAGGTGTCTTTTTGCAGCCGAGCTCCAACACCAATCTGCATCTGAGATGTCTATTTGCAGTCGAGCTCCAACGCCGATCCGCATCCAGGTGTCATAAATTTGTTGGGGAACGCAGTATTTCAAAATTTTACCTACGATCACGCAAGATCTATCTAGGAGATGCATAGCAACAAGCAGGAAGAGTGTGTCCATGTACCCTCGTAGACCGATAGCGGAAGCGTTTAGTAACGCGGTTGATGTAGTCGAACGTCTTCGCAATCCAACCGATCCAAGTACCGAACATATGGCACCTCCGCGATAAGCACACGTTCAGCTCGGTGACGTCCCTCGAACACTTGATCCAGTTGAGGCCGAGGGAGAGTTTCGTTAGCACGACGGCGTGACGATGGTGATGATGAAGTTTACCGGTGCAGGGCTTCGCCTAAGCACTACGACGATATGACCGAGATGTGTAACTATGGAGGGGGCACCATACACGACTAAGAGAAGACTTGGTGTCCCTTTGGGGTGCCCCCTCCCACGTATATAAAGGAGGGGGGAGGAGGCCGGCCAAGGTGTGGCGCACCAAGGGGGGGAGTCCTACTTGACTCCCGGTCCAAGTAGGATCCGCCCCCCCTTTCCTATTCCAAGAAGGAGAAGGGGAAAGAGAGGGAGGAGAAGAAGGAAAGGGGGGCCGCCCCCAACCCTAGTCTAATTCAGATTGGGCTTGGGGGGTGCGTGCGTCCACCTGGCCGCTGCCTCCTCTCTTCCACTAGGGCCCATGAAGGCCCATTAACCCCCGGGGGGTTCCGGTAACCTCCCGGTACTTCGGAAAATACCTGAAACACTTTGGAACCATTCCGGTGTTCGAATATAACCTTCCAATATATCGGTCTTTATGTCTCGACCATTTAGAGACTCCTCGTCATGTCCATGATCTCATACGGGACTCTGAACAAACTTCGGTTCATCAAAACACGAAACTCATAATACAAATCGTCATCGAACGTTAAGCGTGCGGACCCTACGGGTTCGAGAACTATGTAGACATGACCGAGACACATCTCTGGTCAATGACCAATAGCGGAACCTGGATGCTCATATTGGCTCCTACATATTCTACGAAGATCTTTATCGGTCAAACCGCATAACAACATACGTTGTTCCCTTTGTCATCGGTATGTTACTTGCCCGAGATTTGATCGTCGGTATCATCATACCTAGTTCAAACTCGTTACCGACAAGTCTCTTTACTCGTTCTATAATGAATCATCCCGTAACTAACTCATTAGTCACATTGCTTGCAAGGCTTATAGTGATGTGCATTACCGAGAGGGCCTAGAGATACCTCTCCGAAACACGGAGTGACAAATCCTAATCTTGATCTATGCCAACTCAACAAACACCATCAGAGACATCTGTAGAGCATCTTTATAATCACCCAGTTACGTTGTGACGTTTGATAGCGCACTAAGTGTTCCTCCAGTATTCGGGAGTTGCATAATCTCATAGTCATAGGAACATGTATAAGTCATGAAGAAAGCAATAGCAACAAACTAAACGATCATAGTGCTAAGCTAACGGATGGGTCTTTTCCATCACATCATTCTCTAATGGTGTGACCCCGTTCATCAAATGACAACACATGTCTATGGCTAGGAAACTTAACCATCTTTGATTAACGAGCTAGTCTAGTAGAGGCATACTAGGACACTCTGTTTGCCTATGTATTCACACATGCACTAAGTTTCCAGTTAATACAATTCTAGCATGAATAATAAACATTTATCATGATATAAAGAAATATAAATAACAACTTTATTATTGCCTCTAGGGCATATTTCCTTCAGTCTCCCACTTGCACTAGAGTTAACAATCTAGATTACATAGTAATGATTCTAACACCCATGGAGTCTTGGTGCTGATCATGTTTTGCACGTGAGAGAGGCTTAGTCAACGGGTCTGCAACATTTAGATCCGTATGTATCTTGCAAATCTCTATGTCTCCCTCCTTGACTTGATCGCAGATGGAATTGAAGCGTCTCTTGATGTGCTTGGTTCTCTTGTGAAATCTGGATTCCTTTGCCAATGCAATTGTACCAGTATTGTCACAAAAGATTTTCATTGGACCCAATGCACTAGGTATTACACCTAGATCGGATATGAACTCCTTCATCCAGACTCCTTCATTTGCTGCTTCCGAAGCAGCTATGTACTCCGCTTCACACGTAGATCCCGCCACGACGCTCTGCTTGGAACTACACCAACTGACAGCTCCACCATTCAATATAAATACACATCCGGTTTGTGACTTAGAGTCATCTGGATCAGTGTCAAAGCTTGCATCAACGTAGCCGTTTATGACGAGCTCTTTGTCACCTCCATAACCGAGAAACATATCCTTAGTCCTTTTCAGTTATTTCAGGATGTTCTTGACCGTTGTCCAGTGATCCACTCCTGCATTACTTTGGTACCTCCCTGCTAAACTAATAGCAAGGCACACATCAGGTTTGGTACACAGCATTGCATACATGATAGAACCTATGGCTGAGTCATAGGGAATGACTTTCGTTTTCTCTCTATCTTCTGTAGTGGTGGGGCATTGAGTCTGACTCAACTTCACACCTTGTAACACATGCAAGAACCCTTTCTTTGACTGATCCATTTTGAACTTCTTCAAAACTTTATCAAGGTATGTGCTTTGTGAAAGTCCAATTAAGCGTCTTGATCTATCTCTATAGATGTTGATGCCCAATATATAAGCAGCTTCACCGAGGTCTTTCATTGAAAAATTCTTATTCAAATATCCTTTTCTGCCATTCAGAAATTCAGTATCATTTCTGATCAACAATATGTCATCCACATATAATATCAGAAATGCTACAGAGCTTCCACTCACTTTCTTGTAAATACAGGCTTCTCCAAAAGTCTGTATAAAACCATATGCTTTGATCACACTATCAAAACGTATATTCCAACTCCAAGAGGCTTGCACCAGTCCATAAATGGATCGCTGGAGCTTGCACACTTTCTTAGCAGCTTTTGGATCGACAAAACCTTCTGGTTTCATCATATACAACGTTCTTTAAGATATCCATTCAGGAATGCAGTTTTGACATCCATTTGCCAAATTTCATAATCATAAAATGCAGCAATTGCTAACATGATTTGGACAGACTTAAGCATCGCTACGAGTGAGAAGGTCTCATCGTAGTTAACTCCTTGAACTTGTCGAAAACCTTTCGCAACAAGTCAAGCTTTGTAAACAGTAACATTACCGTCAGCGTCAGTCTTCTTCTTGAAGATCCATTTATTCTCTATGGCTTGCCGATCATCGGGCAAGTCAACCAAAGTCCATACTTTGTTCTCATACATGGATCCCATCTCAGATTTCATGGCCTCAAGCCATTTCGCGGAACCTGGGCTCATCATTGCTTCCTCATAGTTCGTAGGTTCGTCATGGTCAAGTAACATGACGTCCAGAACAGGATTATCGTACCACTTTAGTGCGGATCTTACTCTGGTTGACCTACGAGGTTTGGTAGTAACTTGATCAGAAGTTTCATGATCATCATCATCAGCTTCCTCACTAATTGGTGTAGGAATCACTTGAACTGATTTCTGTGATGAACTACTTTCCAATAAGGGAGAAGGTACAATTACCTCATCAAGTTCTACTTTCCTCCCACTCACTTCTTTCGAGAGAAACTCCTTCTCTAGAAAGAATCCATTCTTAGCAACGAATATCTTTCCTTCGGATCTGTGATAGAAGGTGTACCCAACAGTCTCCTTTGGGTATCCTATGAAGACACATTTCTCCGATTTGAGTTCGAGCTTATCAGGTTGAAGCTTTTTCACATAAGCATACCATAGTTAATATGGTGTCGTCTCAACGGATTTCGATGGTGCCCTATTTAACGTGAATGCAACCGTCTCTAAAGCATAACCCCAAAATGGTAGCGGTAAATCAGTAAGAGACATCATAGATCACACCATATCTAATAAAGTGCGGTTACGATGTTCGGACACACCATTACGCTGTGGTGTTCCAGGTGGCGTGAGTTGCAAAACTATTCCACATTGTTTCAAATGAAGACCAAACTCATAACTCAAATATTCACCTCCACGATCAGATTGTAGAAACTTTATTTTCTTGTTACGATGATTTTCCACTTCACTCTGAAATTCTTTAAACTTTTCAAATGTTTCAGCCTTATGTTTCATTAAGTAGATATACCCATATCTGCTCAAATCATCTGTGAAGGTCAGAAAATAAAGATACCCACCGCGAGCATCAACGCTCATTGGACCGCATACATTAGTATGTATTATTTCCAACAAGTCTATTGCTCGCTCCATTGTTCCGGAGAACGGAGTCTTAGTCATCTTGCCCATGAGGCATGGTTCGCAGGCATCAAGTGATTCATAATCAAGTGATTCCAAAAGCCCATCAGCATGGAGTTTCTTCATGCGCTTTAAACCAATATGACCTAAATGGCAGTTCCACAAATAAGTTGCACAATCATTATTAAACTTGTATCTTTTGGCTTCAATACTATGAACATGTGTATCACTACCATCGAGATTCAATGAAAATAGACCACTCATCAAGGGTGCATGACCATAAAAGATATTACTCATATAAATAGAACAACCATTATTCTCTGATTTAAATAAATAACCGTCTCGCATCAAACAAGATCCAGATATAATGTTCATGCTTAACGCAGGCACCAAATAACAATTATTCAGGTCTAAAACTAATCCCGAAGGTAGATGCAGAGGTAGCGTGCCGACCGCGATCACATCGACTTCGGAACCATTTCCCACGCGCATCGTCACCTCATCCTTAGCCAATCTTCGCTTAATCTGTAGCCCCTGTTTCGAGTTGCAAATATGAGCAACAAAACCAGTATCAAATACCCAGGCGCTACTACGAGCATTAGTAAGGTACACATAAATAACATGTATATCAAATATACCTTTCACTTTGCCATCCTTCTTATCCGCCAAATACTTGGGGCAGTTACACTTCTAGTGACCAGTCCTTTCGCAGTAGAAGCACTCAGTCTCAGGCTTAGGTCTAGACTTGGGCTTCTTCACTTGAGCAACAACTTGCTTGCCGTTCTTCTTGAAGTTCCCTTCTTCCCTTTGCCCTTCTTCTTGAAACTAGTGGTCTTGTTAACCATCAGCACTTGATGCTCCTTCTTGATTTCTACCTCCGCAGCCTTTAGCATTGCGAGGAGCTCGGGAATAGTCTTATCCATCCCTTGCATATTATAGTTCATCACGAAGCTTTTGTAGCTTGGTGGCAGTGATTGAAGAACTCTGTCAATGACACTATCATCAGGAAGATTAACTCCCAGTTGAGTCAAGTGGTTGTGGTACCTAGACAATCTGAGTATATGTTCACTGACAGAACTATTCTCCTCCATCTTGCAGCTATAGAACTTATTGGAGACTTCATATCTCTCAATCCGGGCATTTGCTTGAAATATTAACTTCAACTCCTGGAACATCTCATATGCTCCATGACGTTCAAAACATCGTTGAAGTCCCGATTCTAAGCCGTAAAGCATGGCACACTAAACTATCGAGTAGTCATCTGCTTTGCTCTGCCAGACGTTCATAACATCTGGAGTTGCTCTTGCAGCGTGCTTTGCACCTAGCGGTGCTTCCAGGACGTAATTCTTCTGTGCAGCAATGAGGATAAACCTCAAGTTACGGACCCAGCCCGTGTAGTTGCTACTATCATCTTTCAACTTAGCTTTCTCTAGGAACGCATTAAAATTCAAAGGAACAGTAGCACGGGCCATTTATCTACAACAACATAGACATGCAAAATACTATCAGGTACTAAGTTCATAAGTTCAATTAATCATATTACTTAAGAACTCCCACTTAGATAGACATCCCTCTAGTCATCCAAATGACCACGTGATCCATATCAACTAAACCATGTCCGATCATCATGTGAGATGGAGTAGCTTTCAATGGTGAACATCACTATGTTGATCATATCTACTATATGATTCACGCTCGACCTTTTGGTCTCAGTGTTCCGAGGCCATATTTGCATATGCTAGGCTCGTCAAGTTTAACCTGAGTATTCTGCTTGTGCAAAACTGGCTTGCACCCGTTGTATGTGAACATAGAGCTTATCACACCCGATCATCATGTGGTGTCTCGGCACGCCGAACTGTAGCAACGATGCATACTCAAGGAGAACACTTATACCTTGAAATTTAGTGAGAGATCATCTTATAATGCTACCACCGTACTAAGCAAAATAAGATGCATAAAGAATAAACATCACATGCAATCAATATAAGTGATATGATATGGCCATCATCATCATCTTGTGCCTTTGATCTCCATCTCCAAAGCACCGTCATGATCACCATCGTCACCGGCTTGACACCTTGATCTCCATCGTAGTATAGTTGTCGCCTCGCCAACTATTGCTTCTACGACTATCGCTACTGCTTAGTGATAAAGTAAAGCAATGACATGGCGATTGCATTTCATACAATAAAGTGACAACCATATAGCTCCTGCCAGTTGCCGATAACTATGTTACAAAACATGATCATCGCATACAACAATTTATATAATTACATCTTGACCATATCACAACATGCCCTACAAAACAAGTTAGGCGTCCTCTACTTTGTTGTTGCAAGTTTTACGTGGCTGCTACGAGCTTAGCAAGAATCGTTCTTACCTACGCATCAAAAACCACAACACGGTATAGTGATTTCTTTTTGATCTTCAGAAAGAACCTTGTTCATTGAATCCGATTCAACTAAAGTTGGATAAACTGACACCCGCCAGCCACCTGTGTGCAAAGCACGTCGGTAGAACCAGTCCTATGAACGCGATCATGTAATGTCGGTCCGGGCCGCTTCATCCAACAATACCGCCGAATCAAGAAACAACTAGTGACGGAAAGCAATATGTATATACCCACACCCACAATTCCTTTGTGTTCTACTCGTGCATATAACATCTACGCACAGACCTGGCTCGGATGCAACTGTTGGGGTTCAAAAAAATTCCTACGATCACGCAAGATCTATCTAGGGATGCATAGCAACGAGAGGGGAGAGTATGTCTACGTACCCTCGTAGACCGAAAGCGGAAGCGTTAAGAAACACGGTTGATGTAGTCGAACGTCTTCGCGATCCAACCGATCAAGTACCGAACGCACGACACCTCCGTGATGTGCACACATTCAGCTCGGTGACGTCCCTCGTACTCTTGATCCAGTTGAGGCCGAGGGAGAGTTTCGTCAGCACGACGGCGTGTTGACGGTGATGATGAAGTTACCGGCGCAGGGCTTCGCCTAAGCACTACGACGATATGACCGAGGTGTGTATCTGTGGAGGGGGCACCGCACATGGCTAAAACAATTGTCAACTTGTGTGTCTATGGGGTGCCCCCTACCCCGTATATAAAGGAGGGTAGGAGGGGGCCGGCCGGCCCTCATGGTGCGCCCCAAGGGGGGATTCCTACTCCTACTAGGAGTAGGTTTCCCCCCTTTCCTAGTCCTAATAGAAGGGGGAAGGAAGGGGAAGAGGAGAAGAAGGAAAGGGGGGCCGGCCCCCCTCCCAATTCGGATTGGGCTTGGGGGGGGTGCCCCCACCACTTGGCCGCCTCCTCTCTCTTCCACTAAAGCCCATGTAGGCCCATTAAGCCCCCGGGGGGTTCCGATAACCCCCCAGTACTCCGGTATATGCCCGAACTCATCCGAAACCATTCCGGTGTCCAAACATAACCTTCCAATATATAAATCTTCATGTCTCGACCATTTCGAGACTCCTTTTCATGTCCATGATCACATCCGGGACTCCGAACTACCTTCAGTACATCAAAACACATAAACTCATAATACCGATCGTCATCGAACGTTAAGCGCGCGGACCCTACGGGTTTGAGAACTATGTAGACATGAACAAGACTCGTCTCCGGTCAATAACCAATAGCGGAACCTGGATTCTCATATTGGTTCCTACATATTCTACGAAGATCTTTATCGGTCTAACCGCATAACAACATACGTTGTTCCCTTTGTCATCGGTATGTTACTTGCCTGAGATTCGATCGTCGGTATCATCATACCTAGTTCAATCTCGTTATCGGCAAGTCTCTTTACTCGTTCCGTAATGCAACATCCCATAACTAACACATTAGTCACATTGCTTGCTAAGCTTATAGTGATGTGCATTACCGAGAGGGCCCAGAGACACCTCTTCGACAATCAGAGTGACAAATCCTAATCTCGATCTATGCCAACTCAACAAACACCATCGGATATACCTGTAGAGCATCTTTATAATCACCCAGTTACATTGTGGCGTTTGATAGCACACTAAGTGTTCCTCCGGTATTCGGGAGTTGCATAATCTCATAGTCATAGGAACATGTATAAGTTATGGAGAAAGCAATAGCAATAAACTAAACGATCATAATGCTAAGCTAACGATGGGTAAAGTCAATCACATCATTCTCTAATGATGTGATCCCGTTTATCAAATGACAACTCATGTCTATGGTTAGGAAACTTAACCATCTTTGATTAACGAGCTAGTCAAGTAGAGGCATACTAGTGACACTCTGTTTGTCTATGTATTCACACATGTACTAAGTTTATGGTTAATACAATTCTAGCATGAATAATAAACATTTATCATGATATAAGGAAATATAAATAACAACTTTATTATTGACTCTAGGGAATATTTCCTTCAGATAATCCTCAAGTTACGGACCCAGTATGTGTAGTTTCTACCATCATCTTTCAACTTAGCTTTCTCTAGGAATGCATTAAAATTCAAGGGAATGGTAGCACGGGCCATTGATCTACAACAACATAGACATGCAAAATACTATCAGGTACTAAGTTCATGATAAATTAAAGTTCAATTAATCATATTACTTAAGAACTCACACTTAGATAGACATCCCTCTAGTCATCTAAATGATCACGTGATCCATATCAACTAAACCATGTCCGATCATCACGTGAGATGGAGTAGTTTTCAATGGTAAACATCACTATGTTGATCATATCTACTATATGATTCACGTTCGACCTTTCGGTCTCAGTGTTCCGAGGCCATATCTGCATATGCTAGGCCAGTCAAGTTTAACCCGAGTATTCTGCACATGCAAAACTAGCTTGCACCCGTTGTATGTGAATGTAGGGCTTATTACACCCGATCATCACGTGGTGTCTCGGCACGACGAACTATATCAACGGTGCATACTCAGGGAGAACACTTGTACCTTGAAATTTAGTGAGGGATCATCTTATAATGCTACCGCCGTACTAAGAAAAATAAGATGCATAAAGGATAAACATCACATGCAATCAAAATAAGTGATATGATATGCCCATGATCATCTTGTGCCTTTGATCTCTGTAACGTCCCGGATGTAACATTCCATAATTGTAACTCCAACTCTTGCCATTTCCAGCAATGTTATATGTTATATCCTCTGTGGTTGGGTTTGTCCTCCTTTTGCGTTTTGTTCATGTCATGCATTTCATCTCATGTCATCATGTGCATCTCATTTGCGTTTGTGTTCGTCTCTTGCATCCGATCATTTTTCCCCGTTGTCCGTTTCGGACTCTGACACTCACACATGCATTCGATGCACCTCTCGGATCTCATTTCGTGAGCAAGAGAAGAATGTTCTGGGAATGGACCGAGATTTGTCGAGTGGCCTTGGTACATCACCGGTAGGCCGCTTGTCAAATTTCTTTCCACTTGGAGGTCGTTTGATGCCCCAATGGTTAACCATGTAGCCGCCGAAACCCCTCTCTCTTTGCAGCCCAACACCCCTCCACAATAGCCCGCTAGCCCATCTAAACCCCCTCCATGCTCTCCGTCATTGGATCACAATCGTGTGGGAGAAAACTGCACCTCAATAGCCCTCTCCTAGCTCCCACAATCTATAAATAGGCCTCCCCCGTTCAAATCCCGGGCAAAAACCCTAGATCCACCTCTACCTCCACGCCGGACACGTCCGCCGCCGGCCGGACGTGTCCAGCCGCCGCCTCGCGCCCAATCGCCGTCTGCCACGTTACCCCCACCGCCCCTCCACTACGTCGCTCGCGCGGCCCGCCGGGCCCAAGCGGGCCTGCCTGGCCCATCAACCGCCGCCCCTCGCTGTGCGCCTCCCGCGCCGCCAGTCCGTCGCCCGCGCCGCCTCGTCTCCGCCACCGACCGCCGCCTCCGCCGTGCCTCCCCGCCGTCCGCCGCCTCCGTCACGCCGCCCGCGCCTGCCGCCATCGTCCGCAGGCGCGCGGTCGCAGGATCCGGCCGGCCCGACGTCCCCGGCGCCCCCTCGTCGTCGTCGGAGCCGACCACCGTCGCCTCGCCGGCCCGGGTCCTTCTCTGCCCTGATCCGCGCCGGACCCGACCCGATCCACTCCGCCCGTTGACTTTTTCGGTGAGGTGAAATTGCTAAGTCCCCAGATCTGTGATGATGTGTGCCCCTTCATCATGCCATAACTTCGTGCTCGTAGTTCCGGTTTGTGCATAGGATATATCTAAATGTTCATCTCGTGATGCTCTACATGTTGGTGTAGTTTGTTTGCATGTTACTGTCCATATTGATGCCCTAATCTTTGTTGCAAAAGTGCTAAATGATGTTATCTGCTGGAATCTATCATAACTTGCTGATTTGTCGTTTCCATAACATTTTGTGTGTTTATCTTTTGAGCATCATGTCGACATGTCTTAGGAGAATCTTCATGCCATCTTTGAAGTGGTGCAATCCTTGTATTTTTATGTGCTCTGTGGTGACTAGCACAAGCATGCAAAGTAGGTTACTTGATGTTGCTGATTTCAGTGACTTAGTTTTTCTGCTAAGTCTTTTCCTGCTACATTATGTTGCCATGTTAATTTGATGCTATAAGTGAATCCATGTGTATTTTGATGATGCTCAGTAAGGGTGTTTTGCAGATATTGTTATGATCTATCCATCCATGCCTTTGTTTGCAATTATGGGGTACTGTAGCTTGTCATTACCATGCTCTCATTTTGCCAAATAATATTAATGTCAGTCTGTTAACAGGAAGTTCATTTTTGCCATGTGTTTTGCTAGTGATCCATGCATCCTATGACCATGCTCTTTACATGTTTAGCTTCATAAATGTGTCTTCTTACTGTTGGTTGCTTTTTTATGCCATGAAATGCTTTGTGGTGAGTTGCACAAGCTCGTAAACATGCCTACATGAATCTGCTTTTGCCATGCCATGTATTTCTACTAAGTTTGAATCTGTTCATATCACTTGCCATGTTTGCATTGATGCTATCATCTTCTCTGTGGGTCTTTGGCTCAAGTTCAGTAAGGGAGTTTTGTTCATTGCTTTTAGTACTAGCATGCCATGCTCAAGTTTGCCATGTTATGTTCCTGCAGCATGTAGGTTACTAGCTCTAAACTTTGCAATCTGATGCTGTTTATGCCATGTTTAGTATTTTCACTAAGTCTGTAAACCAGTTAGCATTTGCATTTTTGCCATGCTGTTTCAGACCTGTTCTAGTGAGTTCTAGCAGTAGCTCAGTGTTCATGATTTGTGGAGCTTCACCTTTACTTCACTATCATGTATTTTGTTTCCATGTTTGGGTGTTGTAGCATGTTTAAACTTTGCATCCAAGTTGGTATGTTGCTATTTTCGGCAAATTGCGTTGCATTTTGTTTGGCTTGTCATTTCCAAACCGTGCGTCCGTTCCTGGTGATCTTTATATCGTTTTCGACTGAAATCTCTCAATCTATCCAGTGGCATGCTTGGTTTGCCAATTTAATGCCATGATCATATTTTCCCTTCCGGAGTACCCATGTGCATTGCACATCATACCTTGCATTCCATGCCATGTCTTGCATCATGTTGCTTGCACATTGCACCGTGATTGATTGTTGTTCTGTTTCTTGTGTTATTGCTTTGGGTAGAGCCGGGATATGAGTTCGTGAATGAGGATCCTGTTGAGTACGTTTACGAGGAGCAAGCTTTCGACAACCCTAAGAACTTTGCGGGTAAGATGATCATTACCACCGATATCACTTATATCTTTGCTTGCTAGTTGTTCGTTCTATCGCTATGTCGCGCTACCTACCACTTGTTATATAGCCTCCCTTATTGCCATGTCAAGCCTCTAACCCACCTTCCTAGCAAACTGTTGTTTGGCTATGTTACCGCTTTTGCTCAGCCCCTCTTATAGCGTTGCTAGTTGCAGGTGCAGTGCAGGTTGTTCCATGTTGGAACATGAATATGTTGGGATATCACAATATCTCTTATTTAATTAATGCATCTATATACTTGGTAAAGGGTGGAAGGCTTGGCCTTTTGCTTGGTGTTTTGTTCCACTCTTGTCGCCCTAGTTTCTGTCATACCGGTGTTATGTTCCTTGATTTTGCGTCCCTAACACGATGAGGGTTTATGGGCCCCTCTTGACAGTCTGCTTTGAATAAAACTCTTCCAGCAAGGCCCAACATTGGTTTTACCATTTTCCTAATAATAACTAAAACTTTCATAGGGAGTAATTAACCCGAGGATTCTTAATCAACAACCCGGGCCAGTGCTCCTCATGAGTGTTGGTCCGAACCAGGCAGCCTGCGGGGCCGCCTCGGGGAAACATGAGGTATTTGGTTTTACCCATAGCTTGACCTATCCGATCGTGGCCTGAGACGAGATACGCGTGGCTCCTATCGGGGTGTCGGCACGTTGGGAGGTCTTGCTGGACTTGTTTTACCATTGTCGAAATGTTTTGTGCACCGAGTTTCCAAGTCTAGTCGGAGGGTCCTGCGATGGAGGATTGTCTCCGCGGATCATGAGCTTGTCATGGGCTAAGTTGGGACACCCCTGCAGGGTTTAAACTTTCGAGAGCCGTGCCCGCGGTTATGTGGCAGATGGGAATTTGCTAATATTCGGTTGTAGAGAACTTGACACTTGACTTAATTAAAATGCGCCAACCGCGTGTGTAACCATGATGGTCTCTTTTCGACGAGGTTCGAGAAGTGAACACGGTGGGGTTATATTTGAACGTAAGTAGTTCAGGATCACTTCTAGCTCTGCGTCCATTGCGTAGTTTCTCATCTTACTCTTGTACTAGTATGTTAGTCACCATATTTGCTTAGTGCTTGCTGCAACTCCACCATATAACCACATCTTACCTTTAAGCTTAAATAGTCTTGATATCGTGGGTTTTGAGATTACTGAGTCCTCGTGGCTCACAGATACTACAAACACAGTTGCAGGTACCGACGAGACTAATGCAGGTGATGCCATTGAACTCAAGTGGGAGTTCGACGAGGACCGTGGCTGTTACTACGTTTCTTTTCCAGATGATCAGTAGTGTTGCCCGGTAGGGTCTATCGGGATTTAGCATGGGTGGTTTTCTTTTATTCGTTTGGTTTCTTCTGTAATCGGACTTTGTGTTCATCTTGAATGATTGTATAACTTGATGATATTGTGTGACATTGTGGCGATTGTAAGCCAAAGCTCGTATTCTATCTATTCAGTACATGAGATGAGCAAAGATATGACCACTCTTGCGACCATACCAATATGCGCTTATACCCCAAGTCGTGCCTCGACACGTGTGGAGTATAGTCGCATATTGGGCGTTACAATCTCCATCTCCAAAGCACCGTCATGATCACCATCGTCACCGGCTTGACACCTTGATCTCCATTGTAGCATCGTTGTCGTCTCGCCAACTATTACTTCTACAACTATTGCTACCGCTTAGTGATAAAGTAAAGCAATTACATGGTGATTGCATTTCATACAATAAAGCGACAACCATAAGGATCCTGCCAGTTGCCGATAACTTTTACAAAACATGATCATCTCATACAACAATTTATATCTCATCACGTCTTGACCATATCACATCACAACATGCCTTGCGAAAACAAGTTAGACGTCCTCTACTTTGTTGTTGCAAGTGTTACGTGGCTGCTACAGGTTTCTAGCAAGAACCGTTCTTACCTATGCATCAAAACCACAATGATTTTTCGTCAAGTGTGTTGTTTTAACCATCAACAAGGATCAGGCATAGTCAAACTCGATTCAACTAAAGTTGGAGAAACAGACACCCGCTAGCCATCTGTGTGCAAAGCACGCCGGTAGAACCAGTCTCATGAACGCGGTCATGTAATGTCGTTCCGGGCCGCTTCATCCAACAATACCGCTGAATCAAAGTAAGACGTTGCTGGTAAGCAGTATGACTATTATCGCCCACAACTCATTGTGTTCTACTCGTGCATATAACATCTACGCATAGACTTGGCTCGGATGCCACTGTTGGGCAACGCAGTATTTCAAATAATTTATCTACGATCACGCAAGATTTATCTAGGATATGCATAGCAACGAGAGGGGAGAGTGTGCCCACGTACCCTCGTAGACCGAAAGCGGAAGTGTTTTAGTAACGCAGTTAATGTAGTTGAATGTCTTCGCGATTCAACCGATCCAAGCACTGAACATATGGCACCTCCGTGTTCAGGACACGTTCAGCTCGATGACGTCCCTCAAGCTCTTGATCTAGTTGAGGAAAAGGGAGAGTTTCCTCAGCACGATGGTGTGTTGACGGTGATGATGAAGTTACCGACGCAGGGCTTCGCCTAAGCACTACAATGATATGACCGAGGTGTGTAACTGTGGAGGGGGGCACCGCACACGGCTAAGAGAAGACTTGGTGTGCCTTTGGGGTGCCCCCTCCCACGTATATAAAGGGGGGAGGAGAGGAGGCCGACCCAAGGGGGGCGCGCCAAGGGGGGGGAGTCCTACTTGGACTCCCGGTCCAAGTAGGATTCTGCCCGCCCCCTTTCCTTTCCGAAGAAGGAGGGAAGGGGAAAGAGGTGGAGGAGAAGAAGGAAAGGGGGGCCGGCCCTCCCAACCCTAGTCTAATTCGGTTTGGGCTTGGGGGCGCGCGCCTCCACCTGGATGCCGCCTCCTCTCTTCCACTAGGGCCCATGAAGGCCCATTAACCCCCCCGGGGGTTCCGGTAATCCCCCGGTACTCTAGAAAATGTCCGAACCTTTCCAAAACCATTCCGGTGTCCAAACATAATGTTCCAATATGTCAATCTTTACGTCTCGACCATTTCGAGACTCCTCGTCATGTCCGTGATCTCATCCGGGACTCCGAGCAAACTTCGGTTCATCAAATCACATAACTCATAATACAAATCCTCATCGAACGTTATGCGTGCGGACCCTACGGGTTCGAGAACTATGTAGACATGACCGAGACACATCTCCGGTCAATAACCAATAGCGGAACCTGGATGCTCATATTGGCTCCTACATATTCTAGGAAGATCTTTATCAGTCAAACCGCATAACAACATACGTTGTTCCCTTTGTCATCGGTATGTTACTTGCCCAAGATTCAATCGTCAGTATCATCATACCTGGTTCAATCTCGTAACCGGCAAGTCTCTTTACTCGTTCCGTAATGCATCATCCCGTAACTAACTCATTAGTCCCATTGCTTGCAAGGCTCATAGTGATGTGCATTACCGAGAGGGCCCAGAGATACCTCTCCGATACACGAAGTTACAAATCCTAATCTCAATCTATGACAACTCAACAAACACTTTCAGAGACACCTGTAGAGCATCTTTATAATCACCTAGTTACGTTGTGATGTTTGATAGCACACAAGGTGTCACTGGTGCGCGTCGGTCCTAAACAAACGGTTTTTAACCCCTTTCCGTGACGGCATTTGGAACCGTCGCCAAGTGAGTGTGTGCGATAGGGTGTCCTTCACACACGACCCATAAATCATCGGGGATAGGCCCTCCTGGGACCCAGGATGGGGCCGTGTGCGATCGGGCGAGGCATCGAAACCCAATCATTTCTGTAGGTATGTACATACCACACGGTAATCCGAGAAAATCATTTCTGTATGTATGTACATCCCACACGGTGAATCTCAGAAAAACATTTCCGTTCGTATGTATATCACACACAGTTAATCCAAGGAATATGTTTCCATTCTTATGTACATCTCACATAGTCAATCCAGGGAAAACATTTCCGTTCGGACGTACATCCCACACAGTTTTATGTGTAGGCTCGTGTGTGAGAGGTGTAACTATCACACATGGTTTGCCATGGTTAACTATTTGCTTTTATCAACTATATCACACACGATTTGATGAAGAAAACTGTGTGGCATTGGACTATCCATTGCAAGCACTTTTTCTACTAGAACCGTCTACAAAGGTCCATGACACATTTAGCAGCTTTATTAGTTTACAATTAATAATTCCAGTATTACGCAAATTCACATTTCATATCGAACAACTGTTTGCCAATTTCATATCAGGCACATAAATATATTATAACATCACAGTACGGTAGCTACATGAAAACAGCACAACACAACATATAGCTAGTTCAACTTCATAAGAACAATATATTCATTTCACTAATCGAGATCATCCAGGCTCATCTTATCCACCTATGCTTTCAGTTCAGTAAGAACCCGTTTTGCACGGGCCAACTGGGAAAGTGCCTCCTCCTTCGCCAACACCATCTTAGCAAAGTCTGATTTAAAAAAAATCTGAGCTCATTCTCCACCTTCAACTTTTTATCCTGAATCTTGAAATATGCTTCAGTGTTGACAACACTTTCTCTAAGCCTACGTGTGTTCTCTTCCTCATACATGCTCCAGAGCTTCGCTAGGCACATCTTCAAAGACTGTGGCCACTCTTGATCAACCCACTCCAAGTAAGAACACTTCCGTTCATCCTATAATATTTAAAACTAGATCAGTAACAATTGTAGGGGAAATGGGTTTGTAGAAACATAGAAAATCACCAATTATAATTTGAAAAACTGAAGAAACATGTTAATTATGACATATCTTCTCAAAAAGATCAATGTGCAAATGAAATAATTGGTACTGAGAAAACAACCAAATTCTGGAACATCAGAAGCTATAATTAACTACAACGACGCTACAAGTTCTTACTCATGTAAAATAAATAAAAAATCGAACATTTTATGAGGAAGGTAAATATAACTGCAACAACATAGCGACAGTGTTTGGATGACAACATATTTATACTAACAGGTGTGTACACGCACAAATTTAGTAACATAGAACTAATAGCACTAAGGCTGTCCACTATGTATGCCAAAACTGGGGTAAAGACAACTGTTGCTACATCTCGCACCGGTGCCCTGCACTAGCGAGCCGATGCAGCGGAAAAAAAATCAGGGACCCGGACTCCGGAGCACGTAGTTGCTTCGATGCCCAGTTCCTTCATGCCTTTAGTATTTTACTACTTGGCTACTCGGATGTGTGGACCAAACTTGGTTGCACAAACTGCTGAAGTGGTGCCAAATAATTTTCTAATGGCACCGCTGATGAGATGGCAACAATTTAAGATACTAGCTACAAACTGTGACACTCTCTTAGGATGCATTTGGTTGAAGGTGTGGTATGAATGGGTTGGGACCGTGACAGTGTCTGAATCACAGCTAACAAATGATTTGTAACAACGAAAGAGGGTCTAACCTTCTCTGCACATGCCAGAAACTTCCTCCCACTGTCTACAGAATCAAACACAACTAGCTTCACGCATGAAGATTGATGGTCACAACGAGCAGATAGATCTTCAGCCACCCCGCTCCATTCGTTGCCACTGATGGTCTTAGGGAGCTACAAGAGGAAGAAATGACTCAAATTGATCGCCGAGTAAAAATCCTTCATTCCAAATCATAGCCCGAGAGAGAGAGAGAAGAGAGGCATACCTGGGTGGTGAAGGAGTAGTCGCCGGAGGAGGAACCACTGGAGAGGTCTTTGAACAAGACCATGGCGACCCCAGCGGTAGGATGCGAGATGACGAGAGCGAGGAAGTGGCTATAGCTTAGCAAGGAAGGAAGGAAGGAGGAAACAGGGGAAATGTGACTTGTGGTCGAGGAGAAAAGGGGGTGCGGAAGGGGGGAAGGGGGCGGGGTAGATATTTTGGCGGTAGGCCAAAATTTTGGAAATGTGGAGGGAAACTTTGCACGCGGTGCCGCCGGACCATTCACTTTGAACGTTTGTGTGCATCGCAAACAATTCTTCTGCTTTACGCACATGGGATGAGTTTGATAATTCAAAGTTTTGGTGGAAATTTCCCCGGCTACATCATTGCATAATTTAACATCGCTTGCTAATTTGGGCACACAAAAGAGCGTACAACAGACTGAATCGAGCAATTTTAGTAATTAAACAGAGCAAGTTGACCTAAACATTGCTCTAACAAAAGACCAACATTAAAAACAAAGCCTAAGTACGCATAATTTTAACAAATCCGCCGCCGCACTGGCCTATGCATCGCCGGTGTGAGATGAGACGTCGATGACTTGTCCTGGTGACATGCCGCCGTTGGTGGACTCTGCGTCCCCCCTGCTGAAGTCGACCGCGTCCTCGTCCTCGGCGCCGCCCTCAAGGTTGTAGTACTGGTTGCGCTAGAGCTCGCGTTGGTACTCCACCGCCGATTCCTCGATGGACAGACTCTTCTCTACCTCGACCTCGACCACGTGCAACTCCTCCTCCTAGTGCTCCTCGATCTTTGCCGCCTCCTGCATCTCCAGCTCCCGCTCGGCGACCTCATGAGGAAGCAGGTGCTCCATGGCCACCGCCGCCTTTTCAGAGGTGGGTTGCATGCTGGAGTCTGAGGTGGCCGTGGCCTGGAATATCTTGGCGTGTGCATCCTCGATCTTGGCATGGATGGCCTCGACCCGGGCCAGGGCGACATCAGCGGCACGGACAGCAGCTCGAGCGCTCTCGGTGTTTGCAGCCGCCGTTGCAGCAGCAAATACAACCGTCTCGGCTGCTGCAGCTGCTCTGTCGGCTGCCACAGACGCCCTCTCGGCGGAAGTGGCCGCGCTCAATGCGGATGCGGCGGCACTCTCGGTGCAGGCGGCGGCGCTCGGGGGGGGGGGGACGCGGCCATCGTACGGGCCTTCATGAAGCGTTTCCACGACATCATCTTTGCAAGAAGGGTGTTGTGGAATTGTCATGGCAGATGTCCTAGTGTGAGGACTTAGTCGTGAGGCCAACACATCTATGTGGTAGCTTGAACGGGGTTGGTCGGAATCGAGAGACGCAACACAAGACAAGGGCTTAGACAACTTCAGGCCTTGGGAAACATCATCCGGTAAAAACCCTACATGCTGTTTGTGGCTAGGTCTCATTATCATCACGAGGGAGTCGCCGTAAACCAGCTCTCCTATTTGTGTCTGACCTTAGCGATTGTTTTCCTACCTCTCCCTCTTGGGGTGCCCTACCCCTCCTTATATAAGTTGAAGGGGCGGGTTACATATAGAGTCCAACTCGGATTGGGACTTAAACTATTCTGACTTCTCATCATGGGCTTCTTAACGTCTCAGGCTTATTAACTGTGTCGAGCGACTCTGATACAATCTGACTTACCATCTGGCTTACCGTCTGGCTTAACATCTGGCTTAACGTCTGCCGGCTTACCATCTGACTTACCATATGGCTTATCATCTGCCAGCTTAACATCTGGCTTAACGTCTGCCGGCTTACCATCTGACTTATCATCTGGCTTATCATCTGCCGGCTTAACATCTGGCTTAACGTCTGCTGGCTTAACATCTGACTTACCATCTGGCTTATCATCTTCCGGGTTACCAATAAAACACCAGGTCCCGGTCGGGTCATATCTCCGGCCGGGTCATACCGCGGAGTATATCCCCGACATTAGCCCCTAGTTTAATTTGGACTTATCCATGTTAAACTGATCCTGTAAACAAACACAAGAACAATTTTGACAGATTATGCTTTTGTAAGCCGACACCTGATCATCCTTAATTCATTGTCATTTCCTTCTTCTAGAAAATCCGGCTCAATAGGCCAGCTTCATAATCAATTTGCTGACGTTGGTTTCTCATAGAGAAAAATTGTGAAGAATAATTCATTTGACTCAGCTCCCAATGCTTAAAAAATATTGGTCTTTGAAATACTCATCTGATTCTTCAGCCGGCTTGAAGATGTAAAACTTGCCGGTTTATCATTGCCAAAATTGTCGTCTTGTAAATTTTGATGACACTGGGTCATAATTGTAGTTAACATCAAGCTTGAAAATGTACCTCTTATATGCATATCACTTGTAGCCCCCAAGTCTTAAGAAGGTAGCGTAACAACAACTTAAGACTTGCTTCAATATAAATATTTCAATCTTGAAGAAATCCCAGTTGTTCATTGCAGTCAGTAGTCAAAACTGAGTATTCCACATATGTAGCCCCAAGTGCCAGGTTGTCATGCTTGCAGCAACCTGGGACTTGTAATTGCCTTATGCTCATAAAAACTTCAACTAGTGTAGCCCCCAAGGGCCGGGTCATTATGTAATAATGAGCAGGGACTTTATAGATATGATTATGTAGACTTGAACAGCAATGTATAGCCCCCAAGGGCCGGCTTAGTAAGATAATACTGAGCTGGGACTTTATATATACTTCATTGAAAATAATATCATATGATGTAATCCTCTCCATGGGGCTCGAACCCACGTCCATAAGGTTAATAGCTTTGTACTCTTCCGACTGAGTAGTGGATCTTTCAATATAATGGATTTAAGTTGTGTACCTTGAATTGTTGACATGAGCAATTGGTAGCCCCCAAGGGCCGGCTCATTATAATATGATGAGTCGGGTCTTCAATAAGGTGAGCAAAAAATGACTTTGCATTAGCCCCCAAGTGCCATGGTGCATGCTGGCAGTGAATGGGACTTGCATATTTGATGTAATCTCAACTTGAATAATGTAGCCCCCAAGTGCCGGGTCGTAAGCCTGCAGCAACTCGGGACTATTCCTTCCATTGTAGAATAAATTATATCCATTGATAAAATAATAGCCATTGCGCTGAAGCGACTTTGAAAACCTCAATCATAATATTGGTATTGATAACCATAATAAAAAATCAGCCATGTTGGCTATTAAAGATTTGAATAATATAATCCGGTATGAAAACCTCAATCATTCAATGTCATCATGAAAATCTAGCCAATTTTGGCTATTAAAGATTTGAATACCTTATTAGTTGACAAGTAAATCCGGAGTTTTAAATACTCAGTGGCTCTTGGACGATGGTGACTTAATGCGCATTCATTGTAAGCCGGAATTTTTATAACTCGGCGGCTTATAGCCTTTGAGAAAATCCAAAATGGATAACCCTTTTGAACCATCAATTTTGATGATGAGTTTGAACTTAATTATTTATATAAGTCATAGTTCCGCAAATCCTGCATAGAGTTTAAACAATATATGCCCTGGTGACTTAACGTCTAAAGCCAGGGCCGGTTTAATCACAACCTTATATAATCATAACAAAGTATCATACCTGTGATGTTTGCTCATACTGCCGACTTATCATACCAATGCAGTAAGGGTGATAACCCAAAACTTAGAAGACGAATAATTCCAAGTACTTAATACCATAATATGCTGCCGGGTCACCATAAACCTATGTTTGAGCTGTGCTATGCAATCAGACTCTCTTTGGTCTGTGTAACCCGGTCATTAATCCGCCAAGTAGGTTAGAGCTATGCTCATGTGAAGTTATAATACTGGCTTGATAGCCGAAATCCCAAGGTAATCAGAGCTGTGCTCTCATGAAATTATCATATTGGCTTGGTAGCCGAATTATCAAGGTAATCAGAGCTGTGCTCTCATGAAATTATCATATTGGCTTGGTAGCCGAATTACCAAGGTAACCAGAGCTGTGCTCTTATGAATTTATCATTTTGGCTTGGTAGCCGAGTTACCAGGATAACCAGAGCTGTGCTCTTATGAATTTTCATATTGGCTTGATAGCCAAATTACCAAGATAACCAGACTGTGCTCTTATGGCATTACCATATTGGCTTGATAGGCGAATTACCAAGATCAAGTGGGTAGTAACGCTATGTTCTCTTTGGTGAATACACCTATGTTTGAACAGGAAGCCCCCAAGTGACATATTTGGTCAAGAGGGTAGTAACGCTATGATTCAAATACAATCAGGAAGCCCCCAAGTGACCATAATCGTGGCGTTGCACCAGATCAAAAGGGTAGTAACGCTATGTTCTCTTTGGTGAATACACCTATGTTTGAACAGGAAGCCCCCAAGTGATTATAAGTATGGCATTGTACCGATCAAGAGGGATATTTATAGCTATGCTTCGAATACAAGCAGGAAGCCCCCAAGTGACCATAATAAGATGAGCCCATAAGGCAGGATACCCATGTTTGAACCGCGCATCATGGCAGCAAGTTCTCTTTGGCAACCTTTAATTCTTCTGAGAACTCGAACTTGCGAGAGATAAATTCTTCTTGAACCGGGATTTTAAACCGAGAGTCATGTCATTGTAGACCCTGAGTCTTAAAACAACTCGAGGAGTTGTCTTGAGATTCTCCATATTTTACCATGATATAAACGGCATGAGTCATTCAATAGCTCAATGATATAATAATCCCTTTTGCAATAGACAACTTGTCCTGCATTGGAGAACTTCACAAGACAAAGTAATCACTCTTTTTAAAGAAAGCAATATAAAAACACACTGGATGGATTTCACCTAATATGTTAGGCCAGAAATTATCCACCGTGAAGTTGATGATCACCATGGTGAAGCTGGAATCAATCACGGTCGAATCGACCGCGGGAGCAGACAGATGAGTCAGCCGCGGCGTTGTAAGCCGGTGCGGACGGGAAGAGTCGGCAGCGGTGTTGTAAGCCAGTCCAGAGGAGAGAGTCGACCATGGCGTTGGAAATGGCATAGACATTGGCAATTTTGCCATGGGCACAGACAATGAGTCAGTCGTGTGTGTTGATGTAGTGGGGGTGGCAACCTGGGCAGGACGAGCGCTAGTGCAAAAATAATATTTGCTCACGCCCCCTTTTGCGACACCTTTTGGTAAGGAATAATGGTCCTACGAAAAAATATCATAGACCAAGTAATTGTTCTTTGATGAAAACAATATGTGTTAATAAAATTAATTTGGATGGACATCACCTGATTTGTTTGGATAACCGATGATCCACAATTGCCATCCTTAGATAACTTTTTCAATACAATTGATCCTTGTATGCTCTCGGGACATGATCCACGGTCTCAGTCGTTACGCAAGAGTGATATTCACACACTCCAACTGATATGACACCTTATCAAGTGGACCAGAAAAACTCCCCAGTCAGTCGTTTTCTTTGACTGATCTGCTTCTGCCTTTACTTTTTTGAAAAACAACTTCAGCAAGAGCATGCGAGGTGAAGTAGCAGATTTTTGAACGGGGTGGCTTAGTGCGTGGCTGTGGCCACAACAGCGGAGATAAGGCGGGGCGGCTCTAATGCAGTAGCTGGACTGGCGACTTGGCGGAGCGGCTCACAATAGCAGCGATCAGCCCGGATCAGAGAACGGGTGAGGGCGACTCACCAGCAAAGGCAGTGCGCCGGCGGCTCAGAGGGCCGTGGAGATCGAGCTGGCGGATCGGCGTAGTGCAAAGGAGCATGACGAGGTAGCGGAGGCGAAGGCACGCAAGTCAAAAGGCCGAGACAGAGGTGGTTCGTCGTAGCAGCGACTAGAAGTGGAGCCTCGAGGTGCCCGACGAGTCAATTGACGTGTGGCAGGCAGAGCTGGCCATCAACACAATGACGCAGGAAACAGTCAGGGCCGCAGGCGCGGAGCGGGTGTGAGCTAGGCGCGACACGGTTGATGCTTAAGGGAGCAAGGCCGCGATGGTTTACAGCGGTGATGGCGACCCGGCGCTGTCTCGAACATAGCCGGCAGCGGCGACTTGGAAACAAGCCAAGGCGGAGGCTCAACAGCGTTTCACTGGTAGTGGCAGAGGCGGTTTGTGGTGGCACCGGTAGCTCAAGACGATTCGGAGGCAAGAGCCATGGTAGGAGCGGCGGGTCGAAGCGGGCGGCTCAAGGGCGCGTCCGAGGAAACGGATGGCCGGGCACCGGGTCATCACGGGATGACGCTTTCAGTGATGAGTGGCGGGGCACCGGGTCGTCATGGGTGGATGCAGGCGCGGCGCAGTCGGAGGCGGCTCAAAGCTATGGAGGCACAGCCGGCAACAATGGCGACGGCGCTGCGGAGGCAGTAACCGCGGCGGCGAGGCGAGTCACAAACGAGGCCGAGGCCGAATCTAGTGGAACAAGGAGGAAGCAGAGGCGCGCCTCGGGGCGACAAAAAGTCACATGCGCATGGCCGCATGGGAGCATGTGGAGGAGCCGGACGCCGGGGGTGCACAACAATGGACGCGGGGCCAGCCGGCCATAGGCGGCGACTCAGAGGTGGCCAGCGGCTCAACGGAGGCGGCTCAAAGCACGACACAGGAACCGGCCGGTGCGTTCGCAACGGCGACTTGCGGGTGGCATCCAGAGGAGAGGCACGGTGGGGCACCACACCCGCGGCCGCAACTTGGCGGTAACAGAGGCGGCTTGCCGTCGCAGACGAGGTCGTGGCAACGACGAGTAAGGGCACTCCACGACGGTTCGACAACGACGCGAGGCGCAAACCACCATGGAAACAGAGGCAGTCCGGCTTAACCACCGCGGCGGGGGCGACTTGTAGCAGAGGACCAAGGCCGTGCTTGATGTAGTGGCTTAGAGATGGCACCGCGGTGGCTGAGGACACGACAATGGGACCGGCGGCTCGGCGCGAACACGAGCAGGGGGTGGCCTGAGAACGGCGGAAACTTGTGGTAACAGGGCCGGCTCAACCCGGTGGCTAAGCAGAAGGTGCAGAGACGATGCAGAGGAAACAGTCACCGACAACAGGGGTGGAGGAGTCCGAATCGCCACACAAATCTTTCATCGCTGGTGAGGTGATGCGGAGGTGGTGGTGATGCAGACGAAGCCCAAGGCGGGTCACTTGGTGACTACGACTCGGACGGCCGCAGTGGTGGTGGTGAGGCCGGGTCAACTTGACCCGACGGTGGTTCAACATCGCGACGACAGCCCATCTCAGAAGCTGCAGTAGAGGCGGCTTAAACAAGAGGCGAAGCGGAGTCGGACAAGCAGCGTTGACTCCTCCGGGTCAGACAAGGCTCGGCCGGCTTCAGAAGGAGCAGTGGATCGATTCTTTCTTTCCTTGCTTTCAACAGTAGACCACATGATGCAGCCGTGGTTTTTAGCTGACTTTAATCTCCATGGATTGACACCCATCGGGACTGAAGCGGACCAGCAATTAATCCTCCTAAATTTTTTGCTCGGATCCACGAATAATAGTAGTAAAAAGAATACGCCCGATCTCCTCGGGGGTAGTTAACAACTTGACAAAAACAACTCAACATGATTTTCTTCTAATGATCATGCGTATTGGATGTGCTAGATTTGCATCAGAACGGATCGTGGAGCATCCAAAGCTCGTGGTAACCCCGACATATATATATATATATATATATATATATATATATATATATATATATATAGGCCGGACTTGGCGACTTGTGTCGGCGCAAACCGACACAACCCTAGGTTCTCTCCAATTCTTCTTCATCTTGATCAATCGTGAACTTCTTGATCCCTTAGAAAAATCCCTCCAAGAACTCAACACCGTCGTGCGTGGGCCCCAAAGTGGGCGCCAACTATCATGGAATTGTCACGACATATGTCCTAGTGTGAGGACTTTGTCGTGAGGCCAACGCATCTATGTGGTAGCTTGAACGGGGTTGGTCGGAATCAAGATATGCAACACAAGATAAGGGTTTAGACAGCTTCGGTCCCCGGGAAACATCATCCGGTAAAAACCCTACATGCTGTTTGTGGCTAGGTCTCATTATCATCACGAGGGAGTCGCTGTAAACCGGCTCTCCTAGTTGTGTCTAACCTTAGTGATTGTTTTTCTACCTCTCCCTCTTGGGGTGCCCTGCCCCTCCTTATATAAGTTGAAGGGGTGGGTTACATATAGAGTCCAACTCGGATTGGGACTTAAACTATTCTGACTTCTCATCATGGGATTCTTAACGTCTTGGGCTTCTTAACGTCTCGGGCTTATTAACTATGCAAGGCGACTCTGTTACAATCTGACTTACCATCTGGCTTACCGTCTGGCTTAACATCTGCCGGCTTAACATCTAGCTTAACGTCTGCCGGCTTACCATCTAACTTACCATCTGGCTTATCATCTGTCGGCTTAACATCTGGCTTAACGTCTGCAGGCTTACCATCTGACTTACCATCTGGCTTATCATCTGTCGGCTTAACATCCGGCTTAACGTTTGCCAGCTTAACATCTGACTTACCATCTGGCTTATCATCTGCTGGGTTACCAATAAAACACCAAGTCCCGGCCGGGTCATACCGCGGGGTATATCCCCGACAAAGGGGGTGCGGGAATGGGGGTCGGGATTCGTGGATTCGTGGGTTGCCGGCACTGGAGTAGACGAGTCAGCGAAGCTTAAGGAGGGAGACTTAAATAGACCCAGATATTTTCATCGCAAACGGTTCCTCGAAAACAACTGCGTGTGATGTTGTAGATATTTTTTATTAGCTGTGAAAGACGAATTTGGAGTACAGTGGCAACGGATGGTGTTTTAAATGTATGAGAAATTTTGTAGTACTAATACAACTGTCATGTCAAATTTTGGAAATTTTCAGGGGTCATTTGACCTTTTAAGGCATTTAAGTGATTTTCTAGCCATTTAATGACCGTAATTGAAATTTGAACTACATGTACATGCAACAGCTAATCATAATGGTTTGAAAACTCATATTTTGTGTACTTGTGTGTGATTTAATTCCATGTGTAGTAGATTGGAAGGAATTTTCAAACATATTGGTCTCAAGGCTATGACACAATTAAGCATGGAGTGACATGGCATTTTAATTCCAAAAAATTAAAAAAAATCAGAAACACATGAAACCTTGGTTGATGTAATTTCATGCCACAAAGATGATGTGGAAAAAAATTGGGCATGTTTGACGAAAGTTCAGACACACACCCCTCACAAACCGGAGCAACTCACTAGAAGGTTCATGGTTCCGAGAGGGAACAGTGCATGTTTGATGACAAACAGGAGATAGCTTCCTCTTACGGCCTTTAATTTTTTCTATGTTTAACATGCAGTACTACATCTGTAATGTGAAATTTTGGAAAATTCTAGGGGTCATTTGACATTTTAAAGACATTTAAGTGATTTTCTAGCCATTTAATTTAAATTTGAACTACATCTACATACAACGCCTAACCATAACGGTTTGACAAATCATATTTGTGTACTTGTGTGCGAGTTAATTCCATGTACAGTAAATTAGAAGGAATTTTCAAACATATTTGTCTCATGACATGGACACATGCATATGTATGCATGGAGTAACATGGCATTTTAATTCCAAAAAATTAAAAAAATCAGAAACACATGAAACCTTGGTTGATGTAATGTCATGCCACCAAGATGATGTGGTAAAAAAATTGGCATGTTTGACGAAAGTTTGGACACACACGCCTCACAAACCGGAGCAACTCACTAAAAGGCTCGTGGTTTCGAGAGGAAACAATGCATGTTTGATGACGAACGGGAGATAGCTTCCTCTTACGGCCTTCAATTTTTTTTCTACGTCTAACGTGCACTACTACAACTGTAATGTGAAATTTTTGAAAATTCTAGGGGTCATTTGACCTTTTAAAAAATTTAAGTGATTTTCTAGCCATTTAATGACCGTAATTCAAATTTGAACTACATCTACATGCAACGCCTAACCAAAACGGTTTGAAAAATCATATCTGTGCACTTGTGTGCAAGTTAATTCCATGTGCAGTAAATTAGAAAGAATTTTCAAACATATTGGTCTCACGACATGGACACATTCATACGTATGCATGGAGTGACATGGCATTTTAATTCCAAAAAATTAAAAAAAAGATCAAAAAAACATGAAACCTTGGTTGATTTAATGTCATGCCACCAAGATGATGTGGTAAAAAATTGGCCTGTTTGACGATAGTTTGGACACACACCCCTCACAAACCGGAGCAACTCACTAGAAGGTTCATGGTTCCGAGAGGGAACAATGCATGTTTGATGACGAACGAGAGATAGCTTCCTCTGACGGCCTTCAAATTTTTTTCTATGTCTAACATGCACTAATACAACTGTCATGTGAAATTTTTGAAAATTTCAGGGGTCATTTGACCTTTTAAAGATATTTAAGTGATTTTCTAACCATTTAATGACCGTAATTCAAATTTGAACTACATCTACATGCAACGCCTAACCACAACGGTTTGAAAAATCATATTTTTGTGTACCTGTGTGCGAGTTAATTCCATGTGCAGTAAATTAGAAGGAATTTTCAAACATATTGGTCTCAAGGCATGGGCCCACATGCATGGAGTAGCATGGCATTGTAATTCCCAAAAATTAAAAAATGATCAGAAAAACATGAAACCTTGCTTGATTTAATGTCATGCCACCAAGATGATGTGGTAAAAAATTGGCATGTTTGACAAAAGTTTGGACACCCCCCCTCACAAGCCGGAGAAACTCACTAGAAGGTTCATGGTTCCGAGAGGGAACAATGCATGTTTGATGACGAACGGGAGATAGCTTCCTCTTATGGCCTTCAATTTTTTTCTATGTCTAACGCGCACTAATACAACTGTCATGTGAAATTTTTGAAAATTTTAGGGGTCATTTGACCTTTTAAAGACATTTAAGTGATTTTCTAACCATTTAATGACCGTAATTCAAATTTGAACTACATCTACATGCAACGCCTAACCATAACGGTTTGAAAAATCATATTTTTGTGTACTTGTGTGCGAGTTAATTCCATGTGTGGTAAATTAGAAAGAATTTTCAAACATATTGGTCTCAAGGCATGGGCACACATGCATGGAGTAGCATGGCATTTTAATTCCAAAAAAATTAGAAATGATCATAAAAACGTGAAACCTTGCTTGATTTAATGTCATGCCACCAAGATGATGTGGTAAAAAAATTGGCCCGTTTAACAAAAGTTTGGACACACACCCCTCACAAACCAGAGCAACTCACTAGAAGGTTCATGGTTCCTAGAGGGAACAATGCATGTTTGATGACGAAAGGGAGATAGCTTCCTCTTATGTCCTTCAATTTTTTCTATGTCTAACGTGCACTAATACGGCTGTCATGTGAAAGTTTTGAAAATTTCATGGGTCATTTGACCTTTTAAAGACATTTAAGTGATTTTCTAACCATTTAATGACCGTAATTCAAATTTGGACTACATCTACATGCAACGCCTAACCATAACGGTTTGAAAAATCATATTTTTGTGTATTTGTGTGTGAGTTAATTCCATGTGCAGTAAATTAGAAGGAATTTTCAAACATATTGGTCTCAAGGCATGGGCACACATGCATGGAGTAGCATGGCATTTTAATTCCAAAGAATTAAAAAATGATCATAAAAACATGAAACCTTGCTTGATTTAATGTCATGCCACCAAGATGATGTGGTAAAAAAATTGGCCTGTTTGACGAAAGTTTGGACACACACCCCTCACAAACCGGAGCAACTCACTAGAAGGTTCGTGGTTCTGAGAGGGAACAATGCATGTTTGATGACGAACGGGAGATAGCTTCCTCTTACAGCCTTCAAACTTCTTTCTATGTTTAACGTGCACTAATACATTTGTCTTGTGAAAATTTGGAAAATTTCTGGGGTCATTTGACCTTTTAAAGACATTTTAGTGATTTTCTAACCATTTAATGACCGTAATTCAAATTGAAACTACATCTACATGCAACACCTAACCATAACAGTTTGAAAAATCATATTTTTGTGTACTTGTGTGCGAGTTAAAAAATTATCAGACGATGTAAATATCTGGTGTTCAAAAAGGAAAATGTTAAGATTTGGCAAGACAACCTCCCCCCACACGATTGGCAGTCTATCTCGCGGCTTGAGGTTTGGTAGGTGAATGGCGGGGATCATTAATCAGACACGGTTCTGCATTGGAAACCGTCAGCTATTATGTTCACACACGGATTTTAGCTATTATGTTCACACACGGATTTTGCTGCGGGAATCATGTGTAATTCAAACTACAGTGCTCATAAATTCTGGCGACCGGCGTGTGTACTGTCCCCGTCAATCTATATTTCGGCCGCCAATAAATACTACCTTTCACATGTCGTCTCGCCTGCATTCTCATCTACATCCTCCCCTCACTCGCCCTCTCTCTCTGTCAAATCTCTGCCATGGCGCTGCCGGTCTGCCCACGCGCCGACGAGGAGTCGCCGCGCCCCCGAGGATGCTCACTCGATTAGCAGCGATGAGGACCCCTACGCGCCGCCTGACGAGGTTGCGCCGGACCCCAACTTTGGATTGGTTTTGGGGCCAGTAAAATCTTTGTCTGTGGAGTCACTGCCGCCGGCTGAGAAAGCCAGGCAAGTGTCATTCAAGAAGGAGATGGCGGAGGAGGGAGCCAGGTACGAGGCGGCCTGTGAAGCCCGTGATGCCGCCTGGAAAAAGGAGGTGGCGGAGCTTTGGGGCCGGGCGCGTCGTCGTGCCGAGGAGGTGTACGAAGACGGGTACTTCGCGAGGAAGGTCATAGGCGTTGTGCCACCGACAAGGAGCTCCGGTGGGCGCCCAATGAAATGGCAAGATCGGTCGCTGCTACCTCTTGAGCACTGCGTTGGTTTTCCCTTGAAGAGGAAAGGGTGATGCAACAAAGTAGCATAAGTATTTCCCTAAGTTTTTGAGAACCAAGGTATCAATCCAGTAGGAGGCTATGCGCGAGTCCCTCGCACCTACACAAAACAAATAAATCCTCGCAACCAACACGATAAGGGGTTGTCAATCCCTACACGGTCACTTACGAGAGTGAGATCTGAAAGATATGATAAGATAATATTTTTGGTATTTTTATGACAAAGATGCAAAGTAAAATAAAAGGCAAAGGAAATAAATGAGTATTGGAAGATTAATATGATAGAAGATAGACCTGGGGGCCATAGGTTTCACTAGTGGTTTCTCTCGAGAGCATAAGTATTCATGATGGGTAGACAAATTACTGTTGAGCAATTGATAGAATTGAGCATAGTTATGAGAATATCTAGGTATGATCATGTATATAGACATCACGTCCGAGACAAGTAGACCGACTCCTGCACTCTTGAGCACTGCGTTGGTTTTCCCTTGAAGAGGAAAGGGTGATGCAGCAAAGTAGCGTAAGTATTTCCCTCAAGTTTTTGAGAACCAAGGTATCAATCAGTAGGAGGCTACGCGCGAGTCCCTCGCACCTACAAAACAAATAAATCCTCGCAACCAACGCGATAAGGGGTTGTCAATCCCTACACGGTCACTTACGAGAGTGAGATCTGATAGATATGATAAGATAATATTTTTGGTATTTTTATGACAAAGATGCAAAGTAAAATAAAAGGCAAAAATAACTAAGTATTGGAAGATTAATATGATGAAGATAGACCCGGGGGCCATAGGTTTCACTAGTGGCTTCTCTCGAGAGCATAAGTATTCACGGTGGGTGAACAAATTACTGTTGAGCAATTGACAGAATTGAGCATAGTTGTGAGAATATCTAGGTATGATCATGTATATAGGCATCACGTCCGAGACAAGTAGACCGACTCCTGCCTGCATCTACTACTATTACTCCACACATCGACCGCTATCCAGCATGCATCTAGAGTATTAAGTTCATAAGAACAGAGTAAGGCTTTAAGCAAGATGACATGATGTAGAGGGATAAATTCATGCAATATGATAAAAAACATCTTGTTATCCTCGATGGCAACAATACAATACGTGCCTTGCTGCCCCTACTGTCACTGGGAAAGGACACCGCAAGATTGAACCCAAAGCTAAGCACTTCTCCCATTGCAAGAAAGATCAATCTAGTAGGCCAAACCAAACTGATAATTCGAAGAGACTTGCAAAGATAACCAATCATACATAAAAGAATTCAGAGAAGAATTCAAATATTGTTCATAGATAAACTTGATCATAAACCCACAATTCATCGGTCTCAACAAACACACCGCAAAAGAAGATTACATCGAATAGATCTCCACAAGAGAGGGGGAGAATTTGTATTGAGATCCAAAAAGAGAGAAGAAGCCATCTAGCTAATAACTATGGACCCGAAGGTCTGAGGTAAACTACTCACACATTCATCGGAGGCTATGGTGTTGATGTAGAAGCCCTCCGTGATCGATGCCCCCTCCGGACGGAGCTCCGGAACAGGCCCCAAGATGGGATCTCGTGGATACAGAAAGTTACGCGGTGGAATTAGGGTTTTGGCTCCGTATTTGATCGTTTGGGGGTACGTAGGTATATATAGGAGGAAGGAGTACGTCGGTGGAGCAACAGGGGGCCCACGAGGGTGGAGGGCGCGCCTGGGGGGGGTAGGCGCCCCTACCTCGTGGCTCCCTGTTGGTTGCTTGACGTAGGGTCCAAGTCTCCTGGATCATGTTCGTTCCAAAAATCACATTCCTGAAGGTTTCATTTCGTTTGGACTCGGTTTGATATTCTTTTTCTGTGAAACTCTAAAATAGGCAAAAAAAAACAATTCTGGGCTGGGCCTCCGGTTAATAGGTTAGTCCCAAAAATAATATAAAAGTGAATAATAAAACCCAATAATGTCCAAAACAGAAGATAATATAGCATGGAGCAATCAAAAATTATAGATACGTTGGAGACGTATCAAGCATCCCCAAGCTTAATTCCTGCTCGTCCTCGAGTAGGTAAATGATAAAAACAGAATTTTTGATGTGGAATGCTACTAGGCATAATTTCAATGTAATTCTTCTTAATTGTGGCATGAATATTCAGATCCGAAAGATTCAAGATAAAATTTAATATTGACATAAATAATAATACTTCAAGCATACTAACTAAGCAATTATGTCTTCTCAAAATAACATGGCCAAAGAAAGTTATCCCTACAAAATCATATAGTCTGGCTATGCTCTATCTTCACCACACAAAGTATTTAAATCATGCACAACCCCGATGACAAGCCAAGCAATTGTTTCATACTTTTGATGTTCTCAAACTTTTTCAATCTTCACGCAATACATGAGCGTGAGCCATGGACATAGCACTATATAGGTGGAATAGAATGGTGGTTGTGGAGAAGAAAAAAAGGGAGAAGATAGTCTCACATCAACTAGGCGTATCAACGGGCTATGGAGATGCCCATCAATAGATATCAATGTGAGTGAGTAGGGATTGCCATGCAACGGATGCACTAGAGCTATAAATGTATGAAAGCTCAAAAAGAAACTAAGTGGGTGTGCATCCAACTTGCTTGCTCACGAAGACCTAGGGCACTTGAGGAGGCCCATTGTTGGAATATACAAGCCAAGTTCTATAATGAAAAATTCCCACTAGTATATGAAAGTGACAAAACAAGAGACTCTCTATCATGAAGATCATGGTGCTACTTTGAAGCACAAGTGTGGAAAAAAGGATAGTAGCATTGTCCTTTATTTTTTTTATTTGGCCTTTTTCCTTTCTCTCTTTTTTGGGACAATGCTCTATTGATCATGATCATCACACTTCTATTTATTTACAACTCAAGATACAACTCGATACTAGAACAAAGTATGACTCTATATGAATGCCTCCGGCGGTGTACCGGGATATGATGAATCAAGAGTGACATGTATGAAAGAATTATGAAAGTGGCTTTGCCACAACTAATGTCAACTACATGATCATGCAAAGCAATATGACAATGATGGAGCGTGTCATGAATAAACGGAACGGTGGAAAGTTGCATGGCAATATATCTCGGAATGGCTATGGAAATGCCATGATAGGTAGGTATGGTGGCTGTTTTGAGGAAGGTATATGGTGGGTGTATGGATACCGGCGAAAGGTGCGCGGTATTAGAGAGGCTAGCAATGGTGGAAGGGTGAGAGTGCGTATAATCCATGGACTCAACATTAGTCATAAAGAACTCACATACTTATTGCAAAAATCTATTAGTTATTAAAGCAAAGTATTACGCGCATGCTCCTAGGGGGATAGATTGGTAGGAAAAGACCATCGCTCGTCCCCGACCGCCACTCATAAGGAGGACAATCAATAAATACATCATGCTCCGACTTCTTAACATAACGGTTCACCATACGTGCATGCTACGGGAATCACAAACTTCAACACAAGCATTTCTCAAATTCACAACTACTCAACTAGCACGACTCTAATATCACCATCTCCATATCTCAAAACAATTATCAAGTTTCAAACTTCTCATGGTATTCAACACACTCATAAGAAAATTTTATTAATCTTGAATACCTAGCATGTTAGGATTATTTAAGAAAATTACCATGCTATTTAAAACTCTCAAAATAATGTAAGTGAAGCATGAGAGATCAATGGTTTCTATAAAACAAATCCACCGATGTGCTCTAAAAGATATAAGTGAAGTACTAGAGCAAAACTATATAACTCAAAAGATGTAAGTGAAGCACATAGAGTATTCTAATAATTTCCGAATCATGTATGTATCTCTCAAAAAGGTGTGTGCAGCAAGGATGATTGTGGAAAACTAACAAATAAAGACTCAAATAATACAAGACGCTCCAAGCAAAACACATATCATGTGGTGAATAAAAATATAGCTCCAAGTAAAGTTACCGATGGAAGTAGACGAAAGAGGGGATGCCTTCCGGGGCATCTCCAAGATTTGGCTTTTTGGTGTCCTTAGATTATATTGGGGGTGCCATGGGCATCCCCAAGCTTAGGTTCTTGCCACTCCTTGTTCCATAATCCATAAAATCCTTACCCAAAACTTGAAAACTTCACAACACAAAACTTAAAGTAGAAAACCTCGTGAGCTCCGTTAGCGAGAGAAAACAAAAGACCACTTCAAGGTAATGTAATGAACTCATTCTTTATTTATTGGTGTTAAATATACTGTATTCCAACTTCTCTATTGTTAATAAACTATTTTACTAGCCATAGATTCATCAAAATAAGCAAACAAAACATGAAACACAGAATCTGTCAAAAACAGAACAGTCTGTAGTAATCTGTAGCTAGCGCAAGATCTGGAACCCCAAAAATTCTAAAATAAATTTCTGTACGTGAGGAATTTATCTATTAATCATATTAAAAAAGAATTATCCAAATATCACTTTCCAAATAAAAATTTCAGCAGTTCTCGTCAGCGCTAAAGTTTCTATTTTTTACAGCAAGATTAACAAGACTTTCGTCAAGTCTTCCCAACGGTTCTACTTGGCACAAACACTAATTAAACACAAAAACACAACCAAAACAGAGGCTAGATAAATTATTTATTACTAAACAAGGAGCAAAAGCAAGGATAAATAAATTGCTCCCAACAAGCGCTATCGTTTAACGCCCCTAGCTAGGCATAAAAGCGAAGATAGATCTAGGTATTGCCATCTTTGGAAGGCAATCCATAAGTGGCTCTCATAATAGATTCATAAGGTAATTTAATTTTATTTCTAGGGAAGTGTTCCATGCCTTTCTTAATGGAAATTGGAATCTAATATTCCCTTCCTTCATATCAATAATTGCACCAATCGTTCTAAGGAAAGGTCTACCAAGAATAATAGGACATGAAGGATTGCAATCTATGTCAAGAACAATAAATCTAGGGCACATAGTTCCTATTTGCAACAATAAGAACATCATTAATTCTTCCCATAGGTTTCTTAATAGTGGAATCCGCAAGGTGCAAGTTTAGAGAGCAATCATCAAAATCACGGAAACCTAACAAATCACACAAAGTCTTTGGAATCGTGGAAACACTAGCACCCAAATCACACAAAGCATAGCATTCATGATCTTTAATTTTAATTTTAATAGTTGGGTTCCCACTCATCATAAAGTTTTCTAGGGATAGAAACTTCCAACTCAAGTTTTTCTTCATAAGATTGCATCAAAGCATCAACGATATGTAGAAAGCTTTATTTTGACTATAAGCATGAGGAGAATTTAGCACGGATTGCAACAAGGAAATACAATCTATCAAAGAGCTATCATAATTAAATTCCTTGAAATCCAAAATAGTGGGTTCATTACATCTAAAGTTTTGATCTTCAATCCCACTTTATCAATTTTAGCATCAAGATCTAAAAATCGAATTTTGGAACGCCTTCTAGGTAAAGGTGTATCATATTCAGTCCCATCATTATCAAGATTCATATTGCAAAACAAAGATTTAATAGGGGACACATCAATAACTTTTAGATCTTCATTTATTTCATAGGAACTAGAAGAACACGCTTATAAAGGCATCTTTCTTAGCACGCATCCTAGCGGTTCTTTCTTTGCACTCATCAATGGAAATTCTCATGGCTTTGAGAGACTCATTGATATCATGCTTAGGATGAATAGATCTAAGTTTCAAAGAATCACATCAAGAGAAATTCTATCAACGTTCCTAGCCAATTCATCAACTTTAAGCAATTTTTCTTCAAGCAAAGCATTGAAATTCTTTTGAATTCATAAACTTTTAACACTAGTCTCAAATTCAGAGGGCATCTTATTAAAATTTCCATAAGAATTGTTGTAGGAATTACCATAATTATAGGAATTACTAGGATACGGCCTAGGATTAAAGTTTCCTCTATACGCGTTGTTACCAAAATTATTCCTACCAACAAAATTCACATCCATAGATTCATTATTATTCTCAATAAAAGTAGACAAAGGCATATCATTAGGATCAGAAGAAACACTCTTAGTAGCAAATAATTTCATAAGTTCATCCATCTTTCCACTCAAAACATTAATTTCTTCTATCGCATGCACTTTTTTATTAGTAGATCTTTCAGTGTGCCATTGAGAATAATTAACCATAATATTATCTAGGAGTTTAGTAGCTTCTCCTAAAGTGATTTAATAAAAGTGCCTCCCGCGGCCGAATCTAAAAGATTTCTAGAAGCAAAATTCAATCCGGCATAAAAAATTTGTATAATCATCCACAAATTCAAACCATGTGTAGGGCAATTACGTATCATTAATTTCATCCTCTCCCAAGCTTGTGCAACATGTTCATGATCAAGTTGCTTAAAATTCGTAATATCGTTTCTAAGAGAGATGATCTTAGCGGGAGGAAAATACTTAGAGATAAAAGCATCTTTGCACTTATTCCATGAATCAATACTATTTTTAGGCAAAGACGAAAACCAAGCTTTAGCACGATCTCTAAGCGAAAAAGGAAATAGCTTCAATTTAACAATATCATTATCCACATCTTTCTTCTTTGCATATCACACAAATCAACGAAGCTATTTAGATGGGTAGCGGCATCTTCACTAGGAAGGCCGGAAAACGGATCTTTCATGACAAGATTCAGCAAAGGCAGCATTAATTTCACAAGATTCAGCATCGGTAAGAGGAGCAATCGGAGTGCTAATAAAATCATTGTTGTTGGTATTGGTAAAGTCACACAATTTAGTATTATCTTGAGCCATCGCAAGCAAGCAATCAAACACACAAGCAAAAAGGAAAGGCAAAAAAGAGGCAAATAGAGAAGAAGGGAGAAGAGAAGAGGCGAATAAAACGGCAAGGGTGAAGTGGGGGAGGAAAACGAGAGGCAAATGGCAAAAATGTAATGTGGGAGATAAGAGGTTTGTGATGGGTACTTGGTATGTTGACTTTTGCGTAGACCTCCCCGGCAACGGCGACAGAAATCCTTCTTGCTACCTCTTGAGCACTGCGTTGGTTTTCCCTTGAAGAGGAAAGGGTGATGCAGCAAAGTAGCGTAAGTATTTCCCTCAGTTTTTGAGAACCAAGGTATCAATCCAGTAGGAGGCTACGCGCGAGTCGCACCTACACAAAACAAATAAATCCTCGCAACCAACGCGATAAGGGGTTGTCAATCCCTACACGGTCACTTACGAGAGTGAGATCTGATAGATATGATAAGATAATATTTTTGGTATTTTTATGATAAATATGCAAAGTAAAATAAAAGGCAAAGAATAAATAGTATTGGAAGATTAATATGATAGAAGATAGACCCGGGGGCCATAGGTTTCACTAGTGGCTTCTCTCGAGAGCATAAGTATTCCGGTGGGTAACAAATTACTGTTGAGCAATTGACAGAATTGAGCATAGTTATGAGAATATCTAGGTATGATCATGTATATAGGCATCACGTCCGAGACAAGTAGACCGACTCCTGCCTGCATCTACTACTATTACTCCACATCGACCGCTATCCAGCATGCATCTAGAGTATTAAGTTCATAAGAACAGAGTAACGCTTAAGCAAGATGACATGATGTAGAGGGATAAATTCATGCAATATGATAAAACCCCATCTTGTTATCCTCGATGGCAACAATACAATACGTGCCTTGCTGCCCCTACTGTCACTGGGAAAGGACACCGCAAGATTGAACCCAAAGCTAAGCACTTCTCCCATTGCAAGAAAGATCAATCTAGTAGGCCAAACCAAACTGATAATTCGAAGAGACTTGCAAAGATAACCAATCATACATAAAAGAATTCAGAGAAGATTCAAATATTGTTCATAGATAAACTTGATCATAAACCCACAATTCATCGGTCTCAACAAACACACCGCAAAAGAAGATTACATCGAATAGATCTCCACAAGAGAGGGGGAGAACTTTGTATTGAGATCCAAAAAGAGAGAAGAAGCCATATAGCTAATAACTATGGACCCGAAGGTCTGAGTAAACTACTCACACTTCATCGAGAGGCTATGGTGTTGATGTAGAAGCCCTCCGTGATCGATGCCCCCTCCGGCGGAGCTCCGGAACAGGCCCCAAGATGGGATCTCGTGGATACAGAAAGTTACGGCTGTGGAATTAGGGTTTTGGCTCCGTATCTGATCGTTTGGGGGTACGTAGGTATATATAGGAGGAAGGAGTAGTGGTGGAGCAACAGGGGGCCCACGAGGGTGGAGGGCGGGGTACATAGGTATATATAGGAGGAAGGAGTATGTCGGTGGAGCAACAGGGGGGCCACGAGGGTGGAGGGCGCGTGTAACGCCCTCGATGCGGCTATATCTCCCACGTGTCGAAGCACGACTTAGAGGCATAACCGCATTGAAAGCAATGTCGCAAGTGAGGTAATCTTCACACAACCCATGTAATACATAAGGGAAAGAGATACATAGTTGGCTTACAATCGCCACTTCACACAATACATGAATAAAACATTACATCATCCAGATACAAGCAAGGTCCGACTATGGAACCAAAATAAAAGAAGACTACCCCAAATGCTACACAGATCCCCGATCGACCCCAACTGGGCTCCACTACTGATCAACTAGAACGAAACAACACAAAGGACAAGATCTTCATCGAGCTCCTCCTTGAGCTTGGTTGCGTCACCTGCTCTGTAACATCGGCACCTGCAAACTGGTTTTGGAAGTATCTATGAGTCACGGGGACTCAGCAATCTCGCACCCTCGCGATCAAGACTATTTAAGCTTATGGGTAAGGTAAAAGGTATGAGGTGGAGCTGCAGCAAGCAACTAGAACATATGGTGTCTAACATACGCAAATGAGAGCGAGAAGAGAAGGCAAAGCACGTTTCGAGAATCTATGATCAAGAAGTGATCCTAGAACAACCTACGTCAAGCATAACTCCAACACCGTGTTCACTTCCTGGACTCCGCCGAGAAGAGACCATCACGGCAACACACGCGGTGGATGTATTTTAATTAAGGTCAACTTCAGGTTTTCTACAACCGGACATTAACAAATTCCCATCTGCCCATAACCGCGGGCACGGCTTTTGAAAGTTCAAATCCCTGCAGGGGTGTCCCAACTTAGCCCATGACAAGCTCTCACGCTCAATGAAGGAATAGACCTTCTCCCGAGACATTCCGATCAGACTCGGTATCCCGGTTCTACAAGACACTTCGACAAGTTAAAACAAATCCAGCAACACCGCCCGAATGTGCCGACAAATCCCGATAGGAGCTGCACATATCTCTTTCTCAGGGCACACTCAGATTGTCCTAGGTACGGGTAGGCCAGCCCAGAGTTGCCCCTGGTGGCCACCGGCAGCTGACAGGTGGACCAACACTCAGAGGAGCATTGGCCCGGGGGGTTAAAATAAGATGACCCTTGAGTCTGCAGAACCCAAGGGAAAGAAAAGGCTAGGTGGCAAATGGTAAAACCAATGTTGGGCATTGCTGGAGGAGTTTTACTCAAGGCGAACTATCAAGGGGTTCCCATAATAGCCCAACCGCGTAAGGAACGCAAAATCCGGGAACATAACTCCGATATGACGGAAACTAGGGCGACAAGAGTGGAACAAAACACCAGGCATAAGGCCGAGCCTTCCACCCTTTACCAAGTATATAGATGCATTAATTAAATAAGATATATTGTGATATCCCAACAAGTAAACATGTTCCAACAAGGAACAACATCTCCATGTTCCAACAAGGAACAAACTTCAATCTTCACCTGCAACTAACAACGCTATAAAAGGGGCTGAGCAAAGCGGTAATATAGCCAATCAACGGTTTGCTAGGACAAGGTGGGTTAGAGGCTTGGCTCAACAATATGGGAGGCATGATAAGCAAGTGGTAGGTATCGCAGCATAGGCATAGCAAAAGAGCGAGCAACTAGCAAGCAAAGATAGAAGTGATTTCGAGGGTATGGTCATCTTGCCTGAGATCCCGCAAGGAAGAAGAACGAGTCCATGAAGAAGACAAACGGACGTAGTCAAATGGTTCCTCACAAACGCGACGTTATCGGAACCAACCCGAAGAAGCAACACCGGAAAGAAGCACACAACATAATAAACAACCACCACATAAGCATGGCATGATGCACAAACAATTATGATGTATGTCCGGTTTAATGAAGCATGGCATGGCAAAGTGCACAAACAATACTACAAATTAAGTGGAGCTCAAAATGCATGCAAGTTATTAGTTTGATCTTGTTTATGTACCCAACAATATTAAATGTTGATTAACATGGCAAGGGATGAAGCATAAGTAAACTAAACATTTAGGCAAGTTTAAATGAGGCCGGAAATAACAAACAACAAATCCGGCAAATCCCCATATGCAATTATCAATTTGGTGCAACAACAATTTTAAACATTTAAATGTTATTATCATGATGCGAATGACACGTGCAAGTTTTATGCGGTATTTATGGAAACGTTGACATGATAAGATATGAGGCATTTGTCATCGTGGCGGAAACGAAAGGGGTGCCACGGCAACGATAATGAAACGGTGCCACGGTAATGTTCCGGTTCCGGTAACTCGATTGAGATACCGATGCAAAGGAGAAGTGTGCGGATGCGTGCAAAAGATGGTGGGGCGCTCCCGGATTCCAGGTGTCCCACGAGTTGGTGACAAGGAAACGAGTGACAAATTGGACACGGTGCAAACAAAAGGGTGCATCTCGTACATCGCAAGCATTCAACCACGGGGTCATCGGCTTGGCGGTTATACCTTCGAAGTGCGCGGTTTGGGTTCGAAGCAATGTAGACGGAAGTAGTTGTTCCCGGTTCGAAGGGGAACTTGATGACTCCAATGTCTTCGGGGTGACGGTAGTGGTTCACACGACGTCGGAGTGCTTGTCGGTCCGGTCTTGACGGAGTAGTTGTACACGTTATCGGGGTACTTGTCGCATCACCGGGCGTATTCATACATGTTCGGAGGGGAACTTGGCATATCCATGTACTTGGCATTCCGGTGCGGTACTTGGTGAATTCAACATGGGCGTCGGTGGTGGAACTTGGAGCCGTATTGGGAAGTAGTTTTACTCGCGGTCTTCGGCGCCGGTAGTCGTATATGGTGCATAGACGTTCGGGTCTTCCGAAGAGGTACTTGACGCATGCGTTACATGGGTCTTCGACGATGGTAGTGGTACACGTTGTAGTCGTTATAGTCGAACTTGACGGGACATGGGTGTCATGGTACTCGTCGCGTTCCAGAACCGAAGTGGTACTCGACAATATCCGGGACGGTCTTGCGTTTTGGTGCGGTGTAGTGGTACATGTTAACAGACATTGTGGTACTTGTGGGTCTGGTTCTTGGCGTATCGAGGTTCTCTCAAAGTTGTACATCGCGGTGGCCTAGAGCGGCACCGATCCCGTCAACGCAGCGGGTCTCCTCCCGTTGGATGTACAGAAGGCCATCCATGGAGGTTGAGGCTGCGACGGCAACCGACAAACTGAAGGAGGCGACGTCTCGTCTCCTGCAGCAAAATGACGGCGAGGCAGAGAAGGGGCCGGCAGGCAGCGGAGGTCGCGAGGAATGCAAGGGCCGCAGGCGAGCTCACTCGGGGAGCTCCTCGGGCGCATCTGGTCAGGGTCGAAGCTGAGACGACGAGAGGCGTCAGGCTTCGCAGGTGGAGCCGAGGTCGCGAGGCAGCGACAGGGAGATAGGGGTGGCGCTGGTCGCGGAGGTCGGGGCGGCGACCTTGGACGGTCAGCGGCGAAGGCGCACAGGAGATGAAGGAGGCGAGAGGCGAGGCGAGGCTAGGCGACGGAGGGAGCCCGCGAGGTCCCTGGCGGGGAGGCAGTGGAAGCGGCAGAGGGGAGGCGCGTCCTCGCCGGAGTCAGCAGGGCGGCGAGGCAGGTGAGCGTGGGCGGCGGCGAGGCGCGCCGGGCGGCAACGGGATCTGGGCGCGAGCGGGGATGCGGCAGTCGGGGAGGCATTCCAGCGACGCAGGAGGCCGACGCCGAAGGAGACCCTAGGCGGTGCCGCAGATGTGGAGAAGAGGGAGTTATGGCACGGGGCAGGGGAGATGGGGTCGGGCCCCTGGTGTGATGCGTGTGGGAGCGAGAGGGAGAGGTGGGTCGAGCGGTGGTTGAGGACGAGAGGGAGAGGGAGATGGGATCGAGCCAAAGCTCTCCCTGGCGGCGCGAGGGGAGAGCAGAGGGAGGATGAGATCGGGTAGGGTTTGGAGAAGTTAGGTGGGCCGGTGCTGGATGGGCCTATAGGCCGGCTGAGCTAATGGGACGGCCGGGTGGCCGAGGCCCAGGTAGCTGCTGCTGATGCTTTTCTATTTCTCCAGGCAGAAAAACAAAAAGGAAAGAGCAGGAAAAGAAGGAGAGGAGCTAGAGAAATATAAAAATATACTCGTGATCCTGAAAATGTGCTCTATTTAATAAAATTGGTTTGGAGATTTCTAAAGGAAGTAAAATTAATTCAAGTTTGAATTAAATTCAAACTTGAACCATTTTAAACCCTAACCAAAACAATTTCAATAGAGATGAAATTTGACATAGAGGCTAGGTGCATGGTGTTAGAATATTGAGGCAAAGATGAACATTAAAAGAGAAGGGAACGTGACACTTGCCAAAAGAAGGAAGTAGAGGGAAGGAGAAGGTGATGAAGCAAGATTCATGCATGGAACATGCAACAACTTAATATGTATGAAAAACACACAATGCACATGATGACATGATGAAATGCAACATGATGCAATGATGAATGCAAAGAACCAAACAAATCACACGACGAAACCCGGAAACCCTGGAAGGCATCTGAAGCTCCGGTCTTGGGGCGTTACAGCGCGCCCCTACCTCGTGGCCTCCCTGTTGGTTGCTTGACATAGGGTCCAAGTCTCCTGGATCTTTGTCAGAGTAATGGGCCATGGGTAGGCTAACCCGTGGCCCAGAACCTTTCAAGACATCGGGGATGACAGTGCCCCTCAAGACACCAGGATGGAGAGCCGCCTTCCAGAGGCCGGCTGAAGGAACAGCCGACTGCCCGCATGCGGCCGAGTCCTGGAGGCGAGGTCAAGACAGGCCGACTCCCGCCTGGCGGCTCCCAGAGAAGCCGGCCACGGGGATTTGGCCCACGACACCAACAAAGCTCATGCCCTCATAAGGGGGGATGGGACAGGAGTGACAACAGTAAATCCCACTCCCTCCCCTTTTCATGGGATGGCTAGGCCACAGTGCGCCGTACCGGTGGAGATCTCCGTCCGGTGAGGCACTGTTGCCGTGCCTTCCCTGACATCAGCAAAAGTGGGCAGAGTCCTGCAACCACGACGGCCTGTCGATACGGACCACGGATGATGGGCCCTACCGGTCAGCGAGAGTCCAGAAGACGGCAAGAGCGCCACCAGTCGGACCTGAAGGAAGCCGGCCCCCGGAAGTCGGCCTGCCCCTCCCATGGGTCCCACACACCATTAACCAGACGAGACGGGGAGTGGCTATAGTAATCGCCCGCCAGGTAGCAGGGCTGTAGCCACGACCCCATGACCAAGCCTGCGTCATTAGAGGCACGGATACAGTAATCGGCATTCGGCAAGACCCGCAAGCGGCGGGTATGGACTGTCGGCTCCGTACCAGACCAGTCGGCGGGGCCCACCAGTCGGCGGGCCCCATCAGTCGGCATAGAGGCCGGCAGGCGAAGAGACTGATGACTGGGCCCTGCGCCCAGTCGGTTTACCATTGTACCCCTGGGGGGTAGGCCTATATAAACCCCCCAGGGCACCCATGCCAAGGGTTCCGATCCATTAGAACTAGACCTGACCTTAGAGAAGGGAGAGAGCTGGCTTAGCCTCCTCCTGTCCACAGATACAGCTCGAGGAGCACCATTGTACTCACTTTCGCCTTAGTGATCATGCGGAGACCCCGCAGAGCAGGACTAGGGGTGTTATCTCCTAGGAGAGCCCCGAACCTGGGTAAAGTCCGCCGGTGTTTGTGTCTACGCCTCATCCCGTTTCCAGGCACCGGCGACGTTCTACTCGCCCCCACCATGATAAGCCATCCATTGACATATGTCGCACCCAACCCCCGACATTTGGCGACCACCGTGGGGCCTGGTGCACCTTCGTCCGGAGACCTATTCTGGACAGGAACCCTTTTCCTCCCTGGCGAGCGCACCCAGCCCGGCACGCCAGACATCGTCCTCACCTCTCCCAAGGGAGACAAGCTCAAGTATGTGCTGCAAATCCATTTTGCCGCCTCCAACAACGTCGCCGAGTACGAGGCACTCATTCACCGGCTCCAGCTGGCCAAAGAGCTCGGCATTCGCCGGATCCTGTGTTATGGTGACTCCGACTTGGTGGTCTAGCAGTCGTCAGGCGATTGGGACGCCAAGGACGAAAACATGGCAAGCTACCGCTTCCTCGTACAACAACTCAGTGGGTATTTCGAGGCATGCGAGTTTCTCCATATACCAAGAAATGACAATGACCAAGCAGACGCCCTGGCGCGAATCGGCTCCACCCATCAGGCGATTCCGTCCGGCGTCGCCCTCTAGCGCCTCCTCAAGCCGTCAGTCAAACCATCACCGGAGTCAGACTCCATCTTCGTGCCGGCTCCTCCTGAAGTAGTCGGATCCGACTCAAGAGCCCCCGCAGACGGCGCGAGTATTCCGGCAGGCGGCGCAGGGATTGTGGCAGTTGCACCCAGCCCGGGGACTGCGGAGTCTGGCCCGGAGGCTGCGGAGCCCGGCCCGGAGACTTCGGAGCCCGGCCCAGGGACTGCACCATTCTGCCCGGGGACTTCATCGACATTGCAAGCGGCTGCCGACTCCAACCCGCCTCCTCCCGGCCCAGCCACCCTCGTCCAAGTCGCAGTCTTGGCGGTTGCAGAAATTGCAGCACCTTCATGGGCCCAGCCCATCCTCAAATTCATGGTGAACAAAGAGCTGCCAGCCGATGAGATCTCGGCTCGGGAAGTGCAATGCCGGGCGGCAGCGTACGCCATCATCAATAGAGAGCTCGTAAGGCGCAGCGTCACTGGCATTCACCAGCGGTGTGTGGAGCCAGAGCAAGGCCAGGCAATCCTCAAAGACATCCATCAAGGCGAATGTGGCCATCACGCGGCTTCAAGAGCACTCGTCGCCAAAGCTTTCTGCCATGGTTTCTTCTGGCCGACTGCTCTTGAAGACGCCAAATCTCTAATCCAAAAATGCAAGGGGTGCCAGAAGTTCCGCTCTAAACCTCATCAGCCGGCTTCGGCACTCAAAACTATTCCTATTGCCTGGCCCTTTGCTGTTTGGGGCTTGGACATGGTCGGACCATTCAAGACAGCGCGAGGTGGTTTGACTCATTTGCTTGTTGCAGTGGACAAGTTCACCAAGTGGATAGAAGCAAAGCCAATCAAGAGTTTGAATGGTCCGACTGCTGTGACCTTCATCTCCGACATCACAATTCGGTACGGCATACCGCACAACATCATCACCGTCAACGGCACAAACTTTGCCAAGGGTGCCTTGGCCCGTTTCTGCGCGACGAAGGGCATCCGACTGGACTTAGCGTCCGTTGCCCATCCGCAGTCCAATGGCCAAGTAAGCGAGCAAATGGCCTAATCCTGTTCGGCATCAAGCCCCGGCTGGTCGAGCCTCTGGAGCACTCATCAGGCTGCCGGCTTGATGAGTTGCCAGCCGTCCTCTGGAGCCTGCGCACGACTCCAAACAAGTCAACCAGCTTCACACCCTTCTTCCTCGTCTATGGTGCCGAAGCCGTCATCCCAACGGACATAGAGTTCGACTCCCCTCGAGTCACCATGTACAGCGAGGAGGAAGCAGAGGAAGCACGTCAAGACGGCGTCGATCTGCTGGAAGAGGGCCGGCTGTTGGCACTCAGCCGGTCCAGCATCTACCAGCAGAGCCTGCGCCGATACTACAATCGGAAGGTCAAGCCGTGATCTTTCCAAGAAGGAGACCTTGTGCTTCGGCTGATTCAGCGAACAGCTGGCCAGCACAATCTCTCAGCTCCTTGGGAAGTCCCCTTCATCATCAGCAAGGTGTTGTGCAATTACTCCTACTACCTGATCGACGCTCAGAAGCCTTGAGCGCGCAAAAGGGACGACTTCGGTAAAGAGACGGAGCGGCCATGGAATGCAAGTTTCCTCCGAAGATTTTACAGTTAATGCAGTATGTATCACGCCACCTTTTGTATTAAAGTACGAAGACTTCGGGCCCCTCGAGAACATCTCGGGGACTGCCTTCTTTTATCTATATGATAAAGAGTTATGCCTATGAGTATGTTATTCTTTACCACTTGGCACCGGGTTCGACTAGTCGGCCCGGGGACTTGCCGTCTTGAGCTATGAACTGACTTCCTGCAGCCAGACAAGTAGTGAGTGGCACTCAAGCCGTCTCCTGTTAGAAGCTGCAGATCACAGAGCGACTGACTGGCAAGCAGGAGTAAGGTAGAATGGGTGTCCATACGAAAAATGGCTAAGGACTCAAAGCATGCACATAGCTTAAGCCGGTTTCCAGCCTTTTGCAACCAACTCTTGAGCAGCCAGCTCGCCGTTTTCTAAATTAACTTGCTAAAAACTCTAAATGGCTAAAGTACTTGCCTCCCAAAGAAGCCAAGTATTTGATCTAGTGGCAGTCCGCAGAGCGGCTGTCCGACTAGCCAAACGGCAACCAAGGGAAGGCAGCAAAGGAAAAAGCCAAAGAGAAATAAGCAAGAAGAGATAGAACACGGATAAAAATTTACATAGAAAGGCCCTTGGCCGAATCATCAAATAGGAGTTCAGGATACACCCACACCCAGTGGGTGGAATTGTGCAAAATAACAAGTTCATTGAGACTACTAACCAAGTAAAACAAAGATAAAGTGGCAGCCTAGGAAGCCGCGGACGGACTCGGAGGACCAGAGGGGTCGGCGGTGCCAGTTGGTGAGGCAGTCGGCTGGTTGGTGTCCGCCTGATCACCCCTGGCGACAGCTGGCTCAGTTGAGCACGGCTCGTTGCTAGAGGCGTGGTCGGGCTGGGGCTGGCCATCTGCCTCGACCTCTGGCGTCTCCTCCTCGTCTCCTTCCTCCTCCCCGCCTTCCTCTTCGCCACTAGAGTCGATCACCTCCGCCAAGTCCTCGCCGTTGTCCGGGTTCAGCCCGAACCACTCTGGTGGCGCCTCCTCGCCGTTCTCAGTCCACTCTGGGACGAAGACACTGGTGTCGGTGTACTCAGCGATCGATGCGGCGCGCCTGACGAGATCGTCCTCCACCGTTGCCAGCTTCGCCTGAGCTTCCAGCTGGAACGTGGCTAGCTGGGCTAACCTCAGCCCAGGATACCACGCCTTGGTGAATTCCAAGGCCCGGCGGGCTCCAGCCCGGGCTGCAGAACCCTTCCAGGCATCAAGACGGCCGGCTGCCACCTCCAACCAGTCGGCAGTCCGACTGGGGGTGAATGGCGTGTGCATGTCCGGCCACAGGGCGGCAATCGCCTGGGCGCCGACACATTGAAGCCGGCGCAACATTCGGTGGGCTAGCCGAAGGCGGGCCTCGATGCTGAGGACCTGCTCGCCAAGAGTTCGGGGGGCGTTGGCGGCGATCTGTGCGCCGTCCGCCCTCCGTGCTTCACGATCAGCCTCGATGGCTTCATTGGCGGCGTACGAATGACCGGGGAAGAAGTCTGCTAAGGAAGAATACTGAAGGAACAAGGTTAATTTTTTTAAAGCCGGCTCGGTTAGCAGTCGGCAGTCCTGAAAAGGAAACAAGGGGAAGCTCACTGTCGACGAGATCTTCGATTGCTTGGAAGCCGAAGACCAGCGTCGCCTCTTTGTCAGCCCAGGAGGAGCGCTCGGACGCAAATTCGGCGAGAAGGGCGGCCTCCTTGTCCTCCGCCTTCCTCTGGGCCCTCTGGAGAAGCTCCTTCTGCTCCGCTAGCTGCATAGCCAGCTGGTCGCGCTGCTCCGTCAGCCGGCCGCACTCCTCCTCCTGGACACGCAGTGTGGTTTTGGCTTCGCCCAGCTGCTGCTGAAGGGCGGCGTTGGCCTCTGAAAAAGGCGGGGGAGGGATGTCAGTCGTCAGCAAAGACGAAAGGTCGTCAGGGAGATCCGGCCCGACTGCTCAGCAGTCGGCCCGAATCTCGGGGACTACAACCCGCGGGTGCGCCAGCGCGCCCCCGCAGAGAAACAAGAAAACTCACCCCGGCTGTCCAACAAGTCGGCGGTCCGCTTGGCCAACTCCTCAACATTGGCGTTGAAGGAGGTCACGCGAAGATTGTGGTAATCCTGCATCAAAATTTCAGGAAAAAGCGTTGGTACTTGGAACTCGCCGATTAGAGTTCCGAGCCGCCTGCTCAGCAGCCGGCCCGAAACTCGGGGACTACACCTAGTGGGTGCGCTGGCGCACCCCCATAAACAAAAAAACAAGGAAGCAAAGCAAAGAAAGGATTCGTACCCGGATGGCTGTTCGTGACGCCAGGTATGCCTTGGTGCACTCCTTGATGGCGTCGCCCACGGCCCGGAGCTTGGCTTGGACGTCCAAGAGCGCCCGGTTCAACAGGCCCGTCCCGCCTCCCCGCACCCACCCGGTGGGCACGGCGCTCGACACCTCGGTGTCCGGGATCGAGGAGCTCGCCGCGCCAGTCTCCAGAGGACGCGGCGCTGAGGCCGCCTTCGCGAGACGATGGCGCGTCGGCGTACTGACCTCGAGGGTCAGGCCCGTCGCCGTCGCGCCTCCGGTTGGCGGCACTGGCGGATCCGCCAGTTGTCCGCCTGGCGCACCTCAGGAGGGTGGCGGTGGCGGCACAATGACCTCCGGCGTAGCGGTGACGTCGGCGTCCCTCTCCATGACCGTGTTCTCGTCGCCGGCTTCCCAAGTCTGCGCCGAGAACTCCGGTGGCGGCGGTGCGGAGTTCAAGGGGACGACAAACACCGTCGACTGGTGGCGTGCGGCTTCCTCTGCGCGTTTCTTCTCTGCGTCGGCGCCCTCGGCCTTTGCCAGCTTCTTCAGGGTGGCGGCCTCGGCCTTGTCGGCTTCCGCCTTCTTCAGACGGGCGGCTTCCCGCTCCTCACGCGCGTTCCGCTCCGTCGCCTCCCGGAGGTCGGCGGCGGGGTCAACCCGCCGGGTGGTGGAGGAGGTCTCCACCGACTTCACGACGGAGCCGACGGCCGACTTCTCAAGAGAGAGAGGGGCCCTAAAGCCGGAAAACAAAGTGAAGAAATTTCAGACAGACTCAATAAAGAAATACGAAGGTACGAAGGGAGATGGTGCTTATGCTGAAATAAGCTGCGGCGTCTTCACCACCTTGCGGAAGCAGTTGGCCTTTGCGGCCGCCTCATCCCGCTTGGTCGCCGCGGCTAAGCCCTTAGGCTTCTTCGGCCGGCTGCCAAACAGGCTCACCCCGGCCCTGCGCTTCTTGGCGCCGCCTTGTGCGTCCGACGGAGCTAACGAGCCCGCGCCTGACTTGCCGGCTCCTGGCTGGTGGCGCGGGACGACCTCCTCGTCATCATCGGGCTAGTCCTCGAGACTGGCCCCAAGTCTCAGGCTGCCCGCTGCGCCGCCTCCTCCCTCGGCGTCGTCCTCCAGGGCCGCCGCCCCAGGTCGGGGTCGTCAACATCAATCTCCGCCCGGTTGGGGAGGAATTCACGGTCCGGCCCCACGGTGCCGGCTGCTGGCTGGAGGAGGGGGTTCTGACCAAAGCCGACTGGTCAGATCGGACAAAACGGACTCGGCAACGAAGAAGTCAGAGAGAAAGAGAAAAAGAAAACGACTCCCCAGAGGCGGAGGGGCAGCACGTGAATATGGCTCCTTGCCGAACTGCCACTCTTCGTTGAGCTCGCAAGGTAGTTCACCATGTAGGCTACCTCCTCGTGAGGCATCTCCTTGGTGCACATTCGACTCGGGTCTCGGTGCCCGCTCATCTGGCAGATCATGTGGGGGCGACTTTGGAGGGGCAGCACTCGGCGCGCCACGATGGCGGCTAGCAAGTCCAGCCCAGTCAGGCCCTCCGACTGCGCCAGTACTTGAAGCCGCGCAACGGCGCCGGCTCCCGCAGGCGTCAACGTCAGGGCCCGGTGCGACCAGTTGGGCTGCCTCCCAGCCGGTGGGCCGGCTACGTAGGCCGGCAGGTTGATCCAGTCGCCCTCCGCGGAGACGTTCTTCACTTAGAAGTACGACCGCTGCCACATCTTCACCAACTTGATCAGCTTGATGGAGGGAAATGGGTTGTCGGCCCCCGACCTCCGCACGGCGATGAACGCGCCGCACTGAGCCGGCACGCCCGCGGCTTGGGTGCCGAGCTTGGAGTAGAAGAACTCCCCCCAGAGCTCCAGGGTGGGGAGAACGCCGATGAAGCCCTCGCACAGGGTGACGAAGGCGGACAGCAGCACCACCGTGTTGGGGGTGAGGTGGTGCGGCTGGAGTCCATAGAACTCAAGGAAGGAGCGGAAGAAGTTGCTCGCCGGCAGGCCCAGGCCGCGCAGGCAGTGCGAGCGGAAGACGAGCCGCTCGTCCTCCTGCGGCGCCGGCAAGATTTCCTCCCTCGGCGCGAGATGAACCCGAACGAGGTCCTCGCCGGGCAGCCGACGCGTCTTGTGGAGGAAATCGACGTGGTCGTCGTGGACCTCCGAACCATCCCAGGTGCCGGAATGCGCCGTAGGGGGCGTGATGGCGGAGGAAGAGCTCATCGTGAGCAGACTGCCGCAGCGCTCGACGTAGCTTGAGGTGCGGCGGAGAGAGAGAGAGAGAAGAAGAAGAAGAAGAAGAAGCAGTGGGGAGGTGGGACGCGCGTGCTCCGCCGTCTCCCCTCCTCCCCCTACTTATAGCCCAGTGGGCTGCGAAGCCGAGGGGGCAGTTGCGGGATTTACTGCGCCCACTACTCCACGCCCCCCACGTTTATCGCGCAAAGTTACTGCGCGCGGTAATTCCGTGGGAACCTCAACCGCCCCCACGGCCGCAGCAGATCCGCTCGCATGCCGAGGCGTGGTAGTGGCGGGCCCCGCCTGCAGACATGTCCCATCTCGCGGATGGGTAGGCGGGCTGGCCCGGCCATCGGTTGCCACATGGCGGGCACGGAGTGGGTGGCGGTCAGGAAGCTTAGCTCACACGCTACTGAGTTCCTGTCGGGGGATTCGAAAGCATTTTTGGACAAGTCACAGTCAGGCGACTCCGACTCCTACCAGTCGGCCCGGCAGAAGTTAAACGAGGTCTCACCTCAAGAACTCGGAGAAAGAAACTGCTGAGGCTCCTCGGCTGGTCGTCCGCGGCACCTCACCAGCTTCGGGGACAACAGTAAAGCCCACTCCCTCCCCTTTTCATGGGATGGCTAGGCCACAGTGCGCCGTACCGGTGGAGATCTCCGTCCGGCGAGGCACCGTTGCCGTGCCATCCCTGACATCAGCAACAGTGGGCAGAGTCCTGCACCCACGACGGCCTGTCGGTACGGACCACGGATGGGCCCTACCGGTCAGCGAGAGTCCAGAAGACGGCAAGAGCGCCACCAGTCGGACCCGAAGGAAGGCGGCCCCCGGAAGTCGGCCTGCCCCTCCCACGGATCCCACACGCCATTAACCAGACGAGACAGGGAGTGGCTACAGTAATCACCCGCCAGGTAGCAGGGCTGTAGCCACGACCCCATGACCAAGCCTGCGTCATTAGAGGCACGGCTACAGTAATCGGCAGCCGGCAAGACCCGCAAGCAGCGGGTACGGCCTGTCGGCTCCGTACCAGACCAGTCGGCGGGGCCCACCAGCCGGCAGGCCCCAGCAGTCGGCATAAAGGCCGGCAGGCGAAGAGACTGACGGCTGGGCCCTGCTCCCAGTCGGTTTACCATTGTACCCCTGGGGGGTAGGCCTATATAAACCCCCAGGGCACCCATGCCAAGGGTTCCGATCCATTAGAACTAGACCTGACCTTAGAGAAGGGAGAGAGCTGGCCTAGCCTCCTCCTATCCACAGATACAGCTTGGGGAGCACCATTGTACTCACTTTCGCCTTAGTGATCATGCGGAGACCCCGCAGAGCAGGACTAGGGGTGTTATCTCCTAGGAGAGCCCCGAACCTGGGTAAAGTCCGCCGACGTTTGTGTCTATGCCTCATCCCGTTTCCAGGCACCGGCGACATTCTACTCGCCCCCACCATGATAAGCCATCCATTGGCATATGTCGCACCCAACCCCCGACAATCTTGTTCGTTCCAAAAATCACGTTCCCGAAGGTTTCATTCCATTTGATATTCCTTTTCTTCGAAACCCTAAAATAGGAAAAAAGACAATAATTCTGGGCTGGGCCTCCGGTTAATAGGTTAGTCCCAAAAATAATATAAAAGTGTATAATAAAGCCCAATGATGTCCAAAACAGTAGATAATATAGCATGGAGCAATCAAAAATTATAGATACGTTGGAGACGTATTAGCGAGCTGCAGCCTGTCGGCGCGGACATGCCTATCTTGATCCGCGGCGCTCAAGTGCCATGCGCCAAAGTTCTGCTCAACCCTGGCGATGACATGCATCACAGTGTCGTTCATCACGTTGCTAGGGAGCGCCTCGGCCTCGACGGGCCGTGGCGCCTGCTTGTTTTCCTCGTCGATGAGGTTGATGGCAGAGGCGGCGCTTTGGTGGGTTGGCATGCTTGGAAAAGATGGATGTGCTACAGGCTGCGCTTGTCGCCTCCGTGCGTCGCGCGCCGCCTATGCACAATATCGCTCGATGGCGGGAAATAGGTGAGGGAATGGTGGGTAACGGTGGCGTGTTCATAAAATAACATCAATTAATGGAAACTTAGGATAGAAGGAACATTGAGCTAGCACAAGAAGGAGATGATGATCAGATGAACACGGACCAAACTAGGGAACCATTTCTGTTATTATCGGTATTCGCACACATTTCTGCTTACACACCTGTTTGTGGCGTATCACAAACATCTTGATATATTGAACCGTTTCCGTTCCCTTGCCGTAACGCAAACAGTTCATCCGAGTGAACCGCATGTCGTATATCGCACACATCTTCATCTGTCTTCCTGTTTCTTTTGTGTTGCCTAATCACAAACAGTTCATCCGAGTGAACCATATGTTGTATATCGCACACACCTTCATCTGGCTGCCCGTTTCTTTTGTTTCTCCTCATCACAAACAGATAATTGAGCTGAACCGTATGCCCTGCATCGCACATGCAAGTAAAATCTGAACCGTGTTTGATGCATCCTCCATCGCAAACGCTTTGCACCTTTTTTGATGGGTTTTTTACACCACCGTTTGCGATTATGGCATCGCAAAATTTCGTCGAAGGGTCTCTGATCGTAGTGTCGCGTTAGCAGCATCCTGTAGTAGTGTGTTCCTCCGGTATTCAGGAGTTGCATAATCTCAGTCAGAGGAACATGTCTAAGTCCTGAAGATAGCAATAGCAATAAAACTAAACGATCATTATGCTAAGCTAACGGATGGGTCTTGTCCTTCACATCATTCTCTAATGATGTGATCTTGTTCATCAAATGACAACACATGTCTATGGTTAGGAAACTTAACCATCTTTGTTTAACGAGCTAGTCAAGTAGAGGCATACTAGGGACACTCTATTTGTCTATGTATTCACACATGTACCAAGTTTTCGGTTAATACAATTCTAGCATGAATAATAAACATTTATCATGATATAAGGAAATATAAATAACAACTTTATTATTGCCTCTAGGGCATATTTCCTTCAAATGAAACCTTAGCTTCTTATCCTAATGGTATATATGATTACTATGATGTGGAATGAATAGAAGAATTTGTTGCTTTTAAGGGTGCTTCTGAAATTGAATCTTTGTTTTTAAAGTATGAAGATGATGATGATGATGCTGGCTATAGACCTGATAATATTTCTATTCTTAAATATTGCTATTATAATTATAAATACAATTGCGATATTGATGAATTTATTGAGAATATCTCCGCTGTTCAAGAAGAGACTAACATTTTGCAGGAGTCTATGGAAGAAGAAAATGATGAAAATGTGAGCTCATTGGATGACAAGAATGAGGCGGAGAGCAAAGAACAAAAGGAGGAAGAGCGGATTAGCTACCCATGCCCACCTTCTAATGGGAGTAACTCTTCAACTCATACATTATTTAATGCCCCTTCGTTCTCACCGAAGGATGAATGCTATGATAATTGTTATGATCCCGTTGATTCATTTGAAATATCCCTTTTTGATTAACTTGATGCTTGTTATGCTTGTGGCCAAGATGCAAATATGAATTATGCTTATGGAGATGAAATTGCTATAGTTCCTTATGTTAAGAATGACATTGTTGCTATTGCACCCACACATGAAAGTCCTATTATCTTTTTGAATTCGCCCTATAGTGAGTCGTATTACAATTCACTGGCCGTCGTTTTACAACGTCGTGACTGGGAAAACCCTGGCGTTACCCAACTTAATCGCCTTGCAGCACATCCCCCTTTCGATGAATATAATATGGGTGTGTTTGCTGCTCCTACTTGCAATTATTATGAGAGAGGAACTACATCTCCGCCTCTTTTTGTTTCCAACATGAAAAAATTGCAAGAAACTGGTTATGCTATGTATTGGCCTTTACTTGATGTGCATGAATTGTTCTTGTATGACATGTCGATGCATAGGAAGAGAGTTAGACTTCGTCACTGCATAATATATGTTGTCGGGTGCTCATTACTAAATTCAATGTCATTGTTAATTAAAATTGGCTTTGATATACCTTGGGATCCGGGTGGATTCATTAGTTTGAGCACTTTATGCCTAGCTTACTGGCTTTAAAGAAAGCGCTGCCAGGGAGACAACCCAGAAGTTTTAGAGAGTCATTTTATTCTGTTGAGTGCTTTTAAATAGTTTAAAAACAAAAAATATAGAGGGGAACCCAAAACTTTTTGAAAACGAAAGTGGAAGTGAGAGAGACAAGTATTGTTGAAGTGGGGGAGCTCCTTGAACTTTGTTCATGCTTACGGAAACTTTGTGAATCTTAATTATAGAAACTTTTCAATAAAAATAAGTATCCCCTTGTAAAATTCCATTGTATTATAAAAATAATGTGCCAATGTTTGCCTTTAGGATGATTAAATTGCTTGTTAGTTCGTGCGGTGCAAAACAGAAACTTTGGCTGTAGTGCTTGATTTTACATTTTTTTACTGGAACGTCAAATGGTTCTGAAACCTTTTGCACTGTCTTCCTATACAAAATGTTTATTTTTCCTAAATTTTTCAGAATTTTTTGAGTTACAGAAGTATGGTGGACGTTCAAATCTTTAGAGATTGTTCTGTTTTCACAGATTGCTGTTATAGCTTTATTAGTTGCGTATGTTTGAATTCTTATGGAAGCCTCCTTGACTTGAGGACATAGAATTGTGATAGCATACAGTGGGTAATTTTTGTTTATAATTATACAATAATGCTACAGCACTACATGATGGGATTTCATTGCCATATTTACTAACCCCGCCACTAAAAGTTCGGTTGAGTTTTGTGTCGATGAAGTGATCAAAGATCGAGGAGGTCTTGATATGAGGAGAAGGTGGAGAGGCAAGAGCTCGAGCTTGGGGATGCCCAAGGCACCCCAAGTAAATATTCAAGGAGACTCAAGCGTCTAAACTTGGGTATGCCCCGGAAGGCATCCCATCTTTCTTCAACAAGTATCGGTATGTTTTTGGTTTCGTTTCGTTCATGCGATATGTGCAAATCTTGGAGCGTCTTTTGCATTTAGTTTTCACTTTTCTTTTATGCACCATGATAGTATGAGATAGTCCATGGTTGATTTATAGAATGCTCATTGCACTTTGATGACCCACAAGTGTAGGGGATCTATTGTAGCCTTTTCGATAAGTAAGAGTGTCGAACCCAACGGGGAGCAGAAGGAAATGATAAGCGGTTTCAGCAAGGTATTCTTTGCAAGCACTGAAATTATCAGTAACAGATAGTTTTGTGATAAGGTAATTTGTAATGGGTAACAAGTAATAAAAGTAAATAAGGTGCAGCAATATGGCCCAATCCTTTTTGTAACAAAGGACAAGCCTGGACAAACTCTTATATAAAGGAAAGCGCTCCCGAGGACACATGGGAATTATCGTCAAGCTAGTTTTCATCACGTTCATATGATTCGCGTTCGGTACTTTGATAATTTGATATGTGCGTGGACCGGTGCTTGGGTACTGTCCTTCCTTGGACAAGCATCCCACTTATGATTAACCCCTATTGCAAGCATCCGCAACTACAACAGAAGTATTAAGGTAAACCTAACCATAGCATGAAACATATGGATCCAAATCAGCCCCTTACGAAACAACGCATAAACTAGGGTTTAAGCTTCTGTCACTCTAGCAACCCATCATCATACTTATTACTTCCAATGACACACCTTCCTCTCTCGTATGGCCCAAATAATATGTGTATCGAATCAACCGCGTTGTTTCCTGAGCAAGTTGTCGTGTAGTCGGACGGTTCACATGACCACCCAATAAAGGCCGATGGTACGACATCGTACATCTTCATCAACAATACATCGAGGTCCTACGGATACCAAATTCACATGCTTCTACCTATCTGGCGGATGATAGCAGAACTATCTCCCATGTCTCTCCCCGGACGGAAGCCACAAACGTAAACCTCGGCACAAAGCATATATCATGTTCATAATCAAGCGAGGGAGAAGCGGACAAGGTCCATTAATAAGTGGCATAAACTAGTGGACTCATAAACATATGATTCTTCCACGACCAGATGGCTAAACCATACTAGCCACTTGCATAGTACATAGGAGTTAATCAACAATCTAACTTAGATGCTCTGAACACCCACAGCGTACCAATCTGGATAAGGGTTGTAGATACAAAGCACATCTGCAGATACATAGATCTTCAGACTTGACAACTTTACTTAGACCGTCATACACTGTAGCGGATAAGCTTCTCGATCGTTCCGTTGGTGTATGTTGGTCGGTACGATTGTTTTGATGGAGACTTGACCCGCCTTCCTCGATCTGAGAGTGATCTGTTGGGCGTTGATGAAGCCATTCTTGCGGGTGTTGGATTGCATGATTTCCCCCCTCCCCGGAGTGGAGAGTTTTCCTCACCCGGTCAGAACACGCAGTGCTCCACGCTCGTGTGCTTTCTCTCTCTCATCCGCCTTAGATTTGGTTTCTGCCACGTCTCATTTGCGTATGTTAGCCACCATATATGCTAGTCGCTTGCTGCAGCTCCACCTCATACCTTTACCTTACCCATAAGCTTAAATAGTCTTGATCGCGAGGGTGCGAGATTGCTGAGTCCCCGTGACTCAAAGATACTTCCAAAACCAGTTTGCAGGTGCCGTTGAACCGAGCAGGTGACGTAACCAAGCTCAGGAGGAGCTCGATGAAGATCTTGTCCTTTGTGTGGTTTCGTTCTAGTTGATCAGTAGTGGAGCCCAGTTGGGGTCGATCGGGGACCGTGTCGCAATTGGGGTTCTTCTTTTATTTTGGTTCCGTAGTCGGACCTTGAGTGTATTTGGATGATGTAATGCTTTATTCATGTAATTGTGTGAAGTGGCGATTGTAAGCCAACTATGTATCTCTTTCCCTTATTATATTACATGGGTTGTGTGAAGATTACCTCACTTGCGACATTGATTTCAATGCGGTTATGCCTCTAAGTCGTGCTTCGACACGTGGGAGATATAGCCGCATCGAGGGCGTTACAAGTTGGTATCAGAGCCTTCCCCGACCTTAGGAGCCCCATTGCTTGATCGTTTTTAGCAGCCGAGTCGAGTCTAGAAAAATGTTTTGAGTCATTTAGGAATTATATATCGGAGAGTTTAGGAATTCTTTTTACTCCCCAGTCCCTTCATCGCTCTGGTAAGGCATCCTGACGTAGAGTTTTGTCTCTTCTCTTCTCAAATTTCACTAAATTTTTTTTAGGATCACGCGGGTATCTTGGAATCGTTCCGATGGTTTTATGATGAGAACATTGTCTTGGTGCCTCCTGTCAGGGGTTTGGTGGAAGTGTCCCGGGGAGTTGAGCTCCAAGGTGTTGTCGTCATAATTTTATCGTTGCAGTTCTGGAATACCTGAGTTTAGTACGCCGACATCGAAAATCTCTTTTATGCAGTTCATTGGTGAGATAACCTCGACGCCACCCAGTACTGGGGCGGGAGTTCGGGAGTATCGCCATAACTTGTATAACGGATGCTTTTCGAAGGTTGAGGTAGACGATTTCCGAAGGTTTCCTGGTTATGTGTTGAAGGATGGATACAGCTGGATGTAGGATTTGTTAGTTTGGGTGAGATATTATGCTTCCCCTGTATCCCCAACACCTGATTGCATAACCGGAAAATTTTGGGAGTTTCATAGGTGGGAATTCAAGTAGTTCTGAGGATATCTTTCTGACAGATGTATGATATGAAATTGGGGTTCGACGTCTAGTGGTCCGCCTATTCACGGTCGGTTTTACAGTGGTCTCGTTGTGTCTTAAAGAGTCCTTGGCTATGCCGACTCAGGGACGCTTCGTATGTCATGTGCACTGCCTTGTACATGATGGTGCTGTACCATCGAGCCCGTGTAGGCCCCACCACGAAAACTTCGGACGAATTCTCTATCATATGTTTGTTCTGGCTTATTCTGCAAGCCAATCCTTGTTTGGTTTTGATTTGTGGTATTCGAGTTGCTTCGAAGTCAAATGTTGATTCCATACCTTTTCCTAAGCGGTGTTCTCATATTTCTTTGAGAATACAAATCCTTCTCGTTTATTGAGATTGTCATGTCAATCCTTTTTCACAAGTGTGTTTCTCTTCAAGTGGATTCGATCACTTCAACATTTGCGAGATCCAATCTCAGCTCTTCTCAACGGTGTTTGTTTCATTCTCAACGGTGCTTTCCCACCCTCCCACCCTTGTTTCTTCAAGGACTCAGATTTCTTAATCAAGTATCCTTTTATTCATGTAAAGTCTCGCCATTCTTTTCCTTCATGTTCTTACCCGGTGGTTCTCATGAAGATGCTCTACTAGTTCAATATTCTCCATTCTTTTCTTCTCCAGTGGATTCAAATCAAGCGTTGGTGTTGATCATACCCTTTTTCCTCGTTTCAATGCCTTCTCTTACCAGTGCAACTCTTAATTATTCACCTCTCGCTATTCATTTGTTCCGGAGTGCTGAAGATACCTCAGAAGATGTTGAAGTTTATTCTCATTCTTTCAAGATCTTTCAGGAATGCTATCTTATTCAAGCCATTTAATTCAACCGGTACTTTCTCTCTTAAATCGCTCAATGGTGTTTCTTTTCAGTGGGCCCTAACCCACAGGTCTTTTCCCAGGATCTTACCTGACTCTTCTTATTTTCCCGGAGCTATCCTCAAATTTCTTTTTGAAGTTTGACGTAAGAATGATTTATCATCAGTCAAATGCTTTTCTCCAAGATCTGCTGAATTATTTTCATCGTTGGCTCAACCTCTTCGTTTTGATTCTTCTGGAGTTTCTAAATAATTCATGGTGGTGTTTCTCGTCGTCATTCTCGGAGATTTAAAGACCGAAGAAGAGTTTTACCTCCATATTTTGCTCCACTCTCCTCAAGATTCGTGATTCTAGCTTGTTGCCTTCCTCTCATAATTGTTCGATTGTGAGAATTCTTTTTATCCATCTAGAGCAATTCAGGAGCCTTTTCAGTTTGTTCATCCGAAGCCCATCATCTAAGATTTATTCATTCTCAGTTTTCAGCTATCATTCTCCAAATTCCACCGGTGCTTCGTTCAAGTGATCTTTAATCGGCTCATGATCCCTTCGTTCTCTTATATCTAAATTCTCTCAAGCATTTTCGTTCATTTGCTAATCCTTCCCGGTGTGTCTTCATGTATTATACGCTCTTTTCAATTCTTACGGTGGTTCGTTTAAGATCTCTCTTCCGTATCAATTAATTCATTCTTTTCAATCCCGACCGGTGATTTGTTGAAGACCTTCTCAAGTTGGCACTATATCTCTCTTAATCTTTGCTACGAGAATAAGTAATATGTCAAATCTGTTGATTGTCATTAATTTAATTGATGAAGGATAAGCATAATGTAATTCTTATTCTTGTTTCATCGACTAAATTCAATTCTTTATTCTGGAGGCTCATCAAAATTCTCGATCTCATTTGTTCATCTTTCTTTACCGGAGTTCCAAGTTTTCTCTTTATCTCGTTGCTAAGCTTCATCTAATCATTGCAAGGCTTCAACCTTACTCTTCTCATCTTCCTTTCCGTTTGATAATTTTTTTACCGGAGTTCTTCATGAAGGTTCTACATGATGGTCCATCAAGGATTTAATTCCTTCTCCAACTTTTTCATCGAGATTCTTTCCTAAGAAGCTCAAGCTTTTCTTCATATTGTAATTCGGAGTGCAATTCTTTCTTCCGTATCATTGGAGGTGGTATTATGTCATTCTTGATAATTTGAGTTCATGTTTCATGATTCACATGTTGTTAAGAATGAGATATTTTAAATCCATTAATCTCGTCATTGGAGTTATCTTGGGTTATATTTCACCTTAAAGCCTTCCCTAAGGAGTGTTGCTAATTATGGTGATTATAAGTGACCCAAGTTCTTCATTTATCCTCCCGGTGAAATAGCGTTCTCGTCTCCATGTTCATTCCAATTCATTTTCCGTGAGTGGCAGGCTGTCACCTCATAATTTGAGTTGTATTCCATAAGACCATATCAAGCTTGATTATTATCGTTGTTGGTTTCCAACAACTCTGTTCAACCCTTCTCCTAAAGATGCCTTTTCAGGCTCTTTTGTAGCAGAAGTTGGCATTGTCTTCTACATTCGTTTGTCTCAATTATCTTTACTCTACTCTTTCGTTCCGGAGGCATTGCGATGATTTGCTCTCTGCAACCCATCTTCTTGTTTTGTCAGGATCGTGTTCTTTTCGTCCTTATCCTTTTAACCGGAGTGTCGTGCCTGCTTTTCGAATTTTTCCCATTCTGCCAAGTTTTGCCTCCCTTCTCAGACTGGAGTGCTGCTCAAATTATATCATTCTTAATCCTTCTCTATCTTGTTTTAACCGGAGTGGTTTCAATATACATCTTGCCCTTCAACCTCAAGGTTTTTCGCAATGTTCTTTGTCCCTCTTTTCTAACGGAGTGTTTTCAACTTTGTTCATCTCCGTTGTATTCTTTTCTCGAAATGGCTTAACCTTTTCAAGGTTCTTTGTTTCACTCGTTTGTCAAAGAAGCATTTGTTTTACCTCTTCTCTTTCTTTCCGTGTCCCTCCGGTGCCATTCTAGATTTGGGACGAGATCCTCTTGTAGTGGTGGAGTGTTTGTGACGCCCCGAGACCGATGTGCCAGTTGTCGTCCAGTTATTCGCCATCGTTGCCATGTCATTCGCTTGCGTGTTGCATCTTGTCATGTCATCATGTGCATTGCATCATCATTTTTTCAAAACTTGCATTCGTTCGGGTTCTCCCAGTTCTCCCCGTTGTCCGTTCTGAGCCCAGACACACTTGCACGCGCCCGCGGCATGTCCGAGATAGTATTTTATAAGTGGCCAGAAAATGTTCTTGGAATGGGTTGAAAGTTGGCATGTGGTCTTGTTTTAGTGTAGATAGACCGCCTGTCAAGTTTCATCGCATTCGGAGTTCGTTTGATAGTCCAACCGTTAAATATAGCGGCAATAGTAGCCGGTCTAACATCGGACGTTTTCGGTCTCCGGAAACAGTTGCCGGGCTGCACTCCTCTCCTCTCATCTCAGCCCAACCTCTCTTCACAGCCCACCTAGTCCATCCTCTTTCCCCTCTTCGCTTCTGGAGTTGTCCGATGCGATCGCATGACCCGAAACCCTCTCTACTCAGTGCATCAAATCCCCCTCGCGCGCGCGTCCAAAAAGCTGTCCCGGACCCGACCCGAGCAATCGTCACCGTTGTATCCGGATCATCCCCAAACGTCTACAAAACATCACCGTTTTCTTATTTGGACTTCCTAGTTTTTTATTCTCAACCGCTCGATTTTAATTGGAGGGACGATTAGCCCCTAAACTTCCCTCTTTGCCATATATATAGTCCACTCCTAGACTATTTTGGACAAACCCTAAAATCTAGGGACCTTGTCCCATCCATCCCATCCCCACGCCGCCGCCACTCTCCTTGTTATCAGCGTCGAACCAACCAGCCGCCCTCCTCGTTTTCCCCTGATCCAATCCAATCCATCCCTCCTTCCGATCCGACCAGCCGAGCGTCTCCTCCTTCCTCTGCCCACTCGATCTTCCCCACCCCGCGCCCGAATCAGGTGAGAGGAGCTCCTTGCCGCCTCCCACCTCGTGCCCAAGCCCCTTGCTCCCGCAGCAACAGCAGAGCCCCAATCGCTGGGTTTGTCCATCTCCCGTAGCACCCATGGCGCCCGAGGTGCACCTCGACCCCGTCGTCGACCCAGCCACTGCCGGCGAGCAGCAGCAACCAGCAGGCCGTCCTTGCCACCCGGATCCACTCCACCACCTCGGCGTTTGCACGCCTCCCGCTCCGCGCCCGCACCTCGCCATCTTGCTGCTGCCCGCACCATCGAAGGTCCGCCGGACCCGCGACTAGGTCACTGCCGAGCCTCCTCGCGACCAAGAACGGAACCCCGGTGACCTCCCGTGCTCGGATCTGGCCGCCCCGACGCCTCCGCTCGCGGATCCGGCGACCCCATTCGTATCACGCCGCCTCCGCTCCTCCCTGCCATCGTCAGCGCCACCGTCAACCTCCCTACTCGTGCGGGAGCACGAGGACGACGAGCACGCCTCGCTCGCCTGGGCCAGCCGGCCTCGTTGGCCCAACCACAGCCCAGCGCCTCCCCAGCCCACTGCGCAGCTGGCCCAGCGCACCAGCCTCTGCACCGAGCGGGCCTCAGCCCACTAGGTGAGGCCAACCCCAGCGCCCAGCCGCCCCTGTTGCGGTCCAGCTCTTGTTTTTTCAGTTCGGCGAATTTATCTATTTTTCCAGAGACAACAGTTTTGCAGAAAACCCCTTCATGATCATGCATATTGTAACTCACAAACGATGCATCATATTAAAATAAACTTAATATGAAATATGACCCGAATTTCATCTAGTTTCATAATATGCCACTTTCATCCATGTTTAACATGTTTAAATTGCTGTCTATTTAAATTTGCTTAAATAACTTGCTAAAATGATTTATTTCATAACTAAATAACCGTAACTCGGATTTTAATAAACTTTATATGTAAATGGGGTAGAAAAATGCCTAGTTTAACATGGTGGCCTTACTTTGCATGTTAAACAACTCTAAAATTGTGTTTAGGGCAGAACAGTACCAAATCTATAATATGCTCATGAGGAGTTTCCGGAATTGTTGTTCGTTGCTTCCGGCCTCATTTAACCTTGACTAGATAGGTAGTTTTCATTTGCTTCACCTCTTGCCATGCTAACAACATTTAATCTTGTTGGGTACATAAACGAGAGAGAACTAAATAAGTCATGTGGTTTTTCGTCAATATGCAACTCGTTGCATATTGAGCTCCACTTAACTTGTAGTGTTGTTTGTGCATTTTGCCTTGCCATGCCCTCTTTAAATCGGACATGCATCATTCTTGTTTGCGCATCATGCCATGTCTATGTGGTGGTTGTTTACTAGGTTGTTTGCTCTTTTCCGGTGTTGCCTCTTCGGGTTGGTTCCGATAACGTCGTGTTGTGAGGATTCGTTTGTCTACGTCCGTTTGTCTTCGTCATGGACTCGTTCTTCTTCCTTGCGGGATCTCAGGCAAGATGACCATACCCTCGAAATCACTTCTATCTTTGCTTGCTTAGTTGCTCGCTCTTTTGCTATGCCTATGCTGCGATACCTACCACTTGCTTATCATGCCTCCTACTTTGTTGAACCAAGCCTCTAACCCACCTTGTCCTAGCAAACCATTGATTGGCTATGTTACCGCTTTTCTCAGCCCCTCTTATAGCGTTGTTAGTTGCAGGTGAAGATTGAAGTTTTGTTCCTTTTTGGAACATGGAGATGTTGTTCCTGGTTGGAACATGTTTACAAAATATCTTATTTAATTAATGCATCTATATACTTGGTAAAGGGTGGAAGGCTCGGCCTTATGCCTGGTGTTTTGTTCCACTCTTGCCACCCTAGTTTCCGTCATATCGGTGTTATGTTCCCGGATTTTGCGTTCCTTACGTGGTTGGGCTATAATGGGAACCCCTTGACAGTTCGCCTTAAGTAAAGCTCTTCCAGCAATGCCCAACATTGGTTTTACCATTTGCCACCTAGCCTTTTCTTTTCCCTTGGGAGTCGCGCTCCTGAGGGTCATCATTATTTTACCCCCCCCGGGCCAGTGCTCCTCTGAGTGTTGGTCCAACCTGTCAGCTGCCGGTGACCACCAGGGGTAACTCTGGGCTGGCCTACCCGTACCTAAGACAATCTGAGTGTGCCCTGAGAAAGAGATATGTGTAGCTCCTATCGGGATTTGTTGGCACATTCGGGCGGTGTTGCTGGTTTAGTTTTACCCTGTCGAAATGTCTTGTTGTACCGGGATACCGAGTCTGATCGGAACGTCTCGGGAGGAGGTCTATTCCTTCGTTGACCGTGAGAGCTTGTGATGGGCTAAGTTGGGACACCCCTGCAGGGATTTGAACTTTCAAAAGCCGTGCCCGTGGTTATGGGCCGATGGGAATTTGTTAATTTCCGGTTGTAGAAAACCTGAAGTTGACCTTAATTAAAATGCGTCAACCGTGTGTGTAACCGTGATGGTCTCTTTCTGGTGGTGTCTGGGAAGTGAACACGGTGTTGGAGTTATGTTTGACGTAGGCTGTTCTAGGATCACTTCTTGATTATAGTTTATCGATCGTGCTTTGCCTTCTCTTCTCACTCTCTTTTGCGTATGTTAGCCACCATATATGCTAGTCGCTTGCTGCAGCTCCACCTCATACCTTTACCTTACCCATAAGCTTAAATAGTCTTGATCGCGAGGGTGCGAGATTGCTGAGTCCCCGTGGCTCACAGATACTTCCAAAACCAGTTTGCAGGTGCCGTTGAACCGAGCAGGTGACGTAACCAAGCTCAGGAGGAGCTCGATGAAGATCTTGTCCTTTGTGTGGTTTCGTTCTAGTTGATCAGTAGTGGAGCCCAGTTGGGGTCGATCGGGGACCGTGTCGCAATTGGGGTTCTTCTTTTATTTTGGTTCCGTAGTCGGACCTTGAGTGTATTTGGATGATGTAATGCTTTATTCATGTAATTGTGTGAAGTGGCGATTGTAAGCCAACTATGTATCTCTTTCCCTTATTATATTACATGGGTTGTGTGAAGATTACCTCACTTGCGACATTGATTTCAATGCGGTTATGCCTCTAAGTCGTGCTTCGACACGTGGGAGATATAGCCGCATCGAGGGCGTTACAACTCCACATCAAAAATTCTCTTTTTATCATTTACCTACTCGAGGACGAGCAGGAATTAAGCTTGGTGATGCTTGATACGTCTCCAATGTATCAATAATTTTTGATTGCTCCATGCTATATTATCTACTGTTTTGGACTATATTGGGCTTTATTTTCCACTTTTATATTATTTTGGGACTAACCTATTAACCGGAGGCCCAACCCAGAATTGCTGTTTTTTTGCCTATTTCAGTGTTTCGGAGAAACAGAATATCAAACGGAGTCCAAACGGAATGAAACCTTCGGAAACGTGATTTTCTCATCAGATAAGATCCAGGAGACTTGGACCCTCCGTCAAGAAAGCCACGAGGCGGCCACGAGGGTGGAGGGAGAGCCCCCTAGGGCGCCCCCCCTGCCTCATGGGCCCCTCGAAGCTCCACCGACGCACTTCTTCCTCCTATATATACCTACGTACCCCCAAACGATCGGGGACGGAGCCAAAAACCTAATTCCACCACGGCAACTTTCTGTATCCACGAGATCCCATCTTGGGGCCTGTTCCAGAGCTCCGCCGAAGGGGGCTTCGATCACGGAGGGCTTCTACATCATCATCCAAACCCCTCCGATGAAGTGTGAGTAGTTTACTTCAGACCTACGGGTCCATAGTTAGTAGCTAGATGGCTTCTTCTCTCTTTTTGGATCTCAATACAATGTTCTGCCCCTCTCTCGTGGAGATCTATTCGATGTAATCTTCTTTTTGCGGTGTGTTTGTTGAGATCGATGAATTGTGGGTTTATGATCAAGTCTATCTATGAATAATATTTGAATCTTCTCTGAATTCTTTTATGTATGATTGGTTATCTTTTCAAGTCTCTTCGAATTATCAGTTTGGTTTGGCCTACTAGATTGGTTTTTCTTGCCATGGGAGAAGTGCTTAGCTTTGGGTTCGATCTTGTGGTGTCCTTTCCGAGTGACAGAAGGGGCAGCAAGGCACGTATTGTATTGTTGCCATCGAGGATAACAAGATGGTTTTTTTTATCATATTGCATGAAACTATCCCTCTACATCATGTCATCTTGCTTAAGGCGTTACTCTGTTTTTAACTTAATACTCTAGATGCATGCTGGATAGCGGTCGATGAGTGGAGTAATAGTAGTAGATGCAGGCAGGAGTCGGTCTACTTGTCTCGGACGTGATGCCTATATACATGATCATACCTAGATATTCTCATAACTATGCTCAATTCTATCAATTGCTCAACAGTAATTTGTTCACCCACCGTAGAATACTTATGCTCTTGAGAGAAGCCACTAGTGAAACCTATGGCCCCCGGGTCTCTTTCTCATCATATCAATCTCCACCACTTTATTATTGCTTTGCTTTTTTACTTTTTACTTTGCATCTCTATACCAAAAATACCAAAAATATTATTTATCATCTCTATCAGATCTCACTTTCGTAAGTGACCGTGAAGGGATTGACAACCCCTAAGCACGTTGGTTGCGTTGAGCTATTGTTTTTGTGTAGGTACGAGGGACTTGCGCGTTGCCTCCTACTGGATTGATACCTTGGTTCTCAAAAACTGAGGGAAATACTTACGCTACTTTGCTACATCATCCTCTCCTCTTTGGGGAAATCCAACGCAGTGCTCAAGAGGTAGCAGCCTACTAGATTGATTTTTCTTGCAATGGGAGAAGTGCTTAGCTTTGGGTTCAATCTTGCGGTGTTCTTTCCCAGTGACAGCAGGGGAAACAAGGCACATATTGTATTGTTGCCGTCGAGGATAAAAAGATGGGGTTTATATCATATTGCTTGAGTTTATCCCTCTACAACATGTCGTCTTGCCTAATGCGTTACTTTGTTCTTATGAACTTAATACTCTAGATGCATGCTGGATAGCGGTCGATGTGTGGAGTAATAATAGTAGATGCAGAATTGTTTCGGTCTACTTGTAGCGGACGTGATGACTATATACATGATCATGCCTAGATATTCTCGTAATTATTCGCTTTTCTATCAATTACTCACCAGTAATTTGTTCACCCACCGTAGAATTTGCTATCTTGAGAGAAGCCACTAGTGAAACCTATGGCCCCCGGGTCTATCTTCCATCATAATATTTTCATATCCACTTGCTATTTCTATTACCGTTTATTTTGCAATCTATATCATAAAAATACCAAAAATATTTATCTTATTGTCTCTACCAGATCTCACTTTCGTAAGTGACCGTGAAGGGATTGACAACCCCTTTATCGCACGTTGGTTGCGAGGTTCTTGTTTGTTTGTGCAAGTACTAGGTGACTTGCGTTACCTCCTACTGGATTGATACCTTGGTTCTCAAAAACTGAGGGAAATACTTATGCTACTGTGCTGCATCACCCTTTCCTCTTCAAGGGAAAACCAACGCATGCTCAAGAGGTAGCAAGAAGGATTTCTGGCGCCGTTGCCGGGGAGGTTGCACCAAGTCAAGTCAAGATTTGATCTCCAGCAACTAGCCATTTCTGGCACCGTTGCCGGGGAGGTTGCATCAAGTCAAGACATACCAAGTACCCATCACAAACTCTTATCCCTCGCATTACATTATTTGCCATTTGCCTCTCGTTTTCCTCTCCCCCACTTCACCCTTGCCGTTTTATTCGCCCTCTTTTCCGCTCTTTTCTGTTCTTCTTTTCGCTTGCTTCTTGTGTATCCGTGTGTTAGATCATTGGTTTTGCTATTATGGCTAGCCCTTCTATCATCGTTAGTACTCCCGATCATGAAGTTCTTAATTTTAAACAAAGGGAGGGAGAAAATTTAAAAGATGCTTGGTATAGAATTTGCAATGCTCAGAATAGATCCACTAGGAAGCAATCCACTTCCGTTCTTCTTCGCAATTTTTATGTAGGCATCACCCCTTGGAATAGATATATTCTTGATACCATTACCGGAGGGAATTTCTTGGGTAGCCATACTTTTGATTCTTATAATGCTATGATAGATTTGTTTGGGCCACCACCTCTTTGGTTAATGGAACTATTTTAACTTTGGAACATGTGATGCAAAGGCTTGAAATTATTGAAAATAAAGTTGCCAGTAGAGTTGATTGAGAATTTGGATAAAAATATCCACAACCAGATTACCCAATATGGATCTAAGGTAGGAGTTACTCTGAATTTTTTTAAAGAAAAAGAACCCATAGTTAACGAAAAGATAGATCAAGATTCCACAAGAATTGATAAACTTGAGGATATTATTACCAACTTAGGGTGCCTTTTCTTCCGTGAAAAATACTCCAAATCCTCCTACTACTAGAGTTGCCAAGTTTATGTATGTGCCTAAAAATTAAAAAGGGTGAATCTTCTAGTAAGGAAAATGCGGATCTAAAGCAATAAGTGTTCACCCCAACTTTTTCACTATCATTAAGGAACCTTTTGCTACAAATGATTTTCTTGATTTCTTGCCTAGGAGTTTGATCATTAATAAAAAGAAAGGAAACTCCTAAGGGTTATAAGTGTTCTATTGAAGAATTGCCTACCAAAGATGATAATACCTAGATCTATTCTTGTTTTTATGCCTAGCTAGGGGCGTTAAACGATAGCGCTTGTTGGGAGGCAACCCAATTTTATTTTTGTTTCTTGCTTTTTGATTCTGTTTAGTAATAAATAATTCATCTAGACTCTGTTTATATGTGGTTTTATGCTTTTAATTAGTGTTTGTGCCAAGTAGAACCTTTGGGAAGACTGGGGAAAGTCTTTGCGATCTTGGTTAAAAAACAGAAACTTTAGCGCTCACGAGATTTGCTGCCATTTTTACTGGAGAGTGTGATTAGGTTGATTCTTTTTGCAGATGATTAATAGACAAATTCCTCACGTCCACCAATTTATTTCAGAATTTTTGGGGTTACATAAGTATTCGAAACCTACAGATTACTACAGACTGTTCTGTTTTTGACAGATTCTGTTTTTCGTGTGTTGTTTGCTTATTTTGATGAATCTATGGCTAGTATATGGGGGGGTGAGGGAGTCCTGGACTAAGGGGTCCTTGGACGTCTGGCCTGTTGGACATAGGCTGAACTGTTGGGCCATGAAGATACAAGACCGAAGACTCTTACCCGTGTCCGGATGGGACTCTCCTTGGCGTGGATGGCAAGCTTGGCATTCGGATATGAAGATTCCTTTCTCTGTAACGATTTGTACAACCCTAATCCCGTCCATGTCTATATAAACCGGAGGGCTTTAGTCCGTAGGGACAATCATAATCACATAGGCTAGACTTCTAGGGTTTTAGCCATTACGATTGTGGTAGATCAACTCTTGTAACCCCCATACTCATCGATATTAATCAAGCAGGACGTAGGGTTTTACCTCCATCAAGAGGGCCCGAACGTAGGATTATCTATGAACAATATTTGATTCTTCTTTAAAAGCTTTTATGCATGATTTAAATATCTTTGCAAGTCTCTTCAAATTATCAGTTTGGTTTGGCCTACTAGATTGATCTTTCTTGCAATGGGAGAAGTGCTTAGCTTTGGGTTCAATCTTGCGTTGTCCTTTCCCAGTGACAGCAGGGGAAGCAAGGCACGTATTGTATTGTTGCCATCGAGGATAAAAAGATGGGGTTTATATCATATTGCTTGAGTTTATCCCTCTACATCATGTCATCTTGCCTAATGCGTTACTCTATTCTTATGAACTTAATACTCTAGATGCATGCTGGATAGCGGTCGATGTGTGGAGTAATAGTAGTAGATGCAGGCAGGAGCGGTCTACTTGTCGCGGACGTGATGCCTATATACAATGATCATGACTAGATATTCTCATAATTATTTGCTTTTCTATCAATTGCTCGACAGTAATTTGTTCACCCATCGTAGAATTTGCTATCTTGAGAGAAGCCACTAGTGAAACCTACGGCCCCCGGGTCTATCTTCCATCATATTACTTTCATATCCACTTGCTATTTCTATTACCTTTTATTTTGCAATCTTTATTTTCCAATCTATATCATAAAAATACCAAAAATATTTATCTTATTATCTCTATCAGATCTCACTTTCGTAAGTGACTGTGAAGGGATTGACAACCCCTTTATCGCGTTGGTTGCGAGGTTCTTGTTTGTTTGTGCAGGTACTAGGTGACTTGCGTGTTACCTCCTACTGGATTGATACCTTAGTTCTCAAAAGCTGAGGGAAATAGTTACGCTACTGTGCTGCATCACCCTTTCCTCTTCAAGGGAAAACCAACGCATGCTCAAGAGGTAGCACATTTCTTAAAGGACCATGTTGTGCAAGATGATGCAATGTGTGATTTGTCATAGAACCATGGGGTTCCAATACTCAGGGCCATGAATGATGACAAAGTGCTTCTGAAGCACATAAAATGCTCTCTCCACATCCTTCCTTGTTGACCCTCGACTCCTTGAAAAGTGAGATCTCTTGTTACCTTTTGGATGTGAGATTGCCTTGACAAATGTGGCCCATGGAGGATAGATGCCATCTGCAAGGTAGTAACCCATTGTGTACTCATGGCCATTGACCTTATAGTTGCAAGGAGGATCCTCTCCGGCAACAAGCCCAGCGAACAATGGTGATCTCGACAACACATTCAGGTCATTACAAGAGCCAAACAATCCAATGAGTGAATGCCAAATATATAAATCCTCCGACGCAACAACCTGAAGAATGATTGTTGGATTATTGCAATGGCCTTTGTACTAACCTTTCCACAGTGCAAGACAATTCTTCCATCTCCAGTGTATGTAGTCAATTGATCCTAGCATCCTAGGCCATCTTCGTTCTTCACTCAATGCCAATAGCCTCCCGGTGTCTTCCTCGTTGGGTGCCCTCAAGTATTCCGGCCCAAAAATATCAATCATGGCTTTTGTATCTCGCTGAACGGCCTCCAATGTAGAAATAGTCATTAATGACATTGGTCGAACACCCATAGGCCAGCACTCAAACAACCACGATGCACTTCATTAAAGGGATCACTGTCGGTGTCAAAACCAGCGGATCTCGGGTAGGGGGTCCCGAACTGTGCGTCTAAGGCGGATGGTAACAGGAGGCAGGGGACACGATGTTTTACCCAGGATCAGGCCCTCTTGATGGAGGTAAAACCCTACGTCCTGCTTGATTGATATTGATGATATGAGTATTACAAGAGTTGATCTACCACGAGATCGGAGAGGCTAAACCCTAGAAGCTAGCCTATGGTACGATTGTATCTATATGATCTATCGACTAGCCTGGCCTCGGTTTATATAATGCACCAGAGGCCTAGGATAACAAGAGTCCTAGCCGAATGCGCCGGTGGGGAGGAGTCCTTGTCTTGATCACCAAGTATTATAGAATCTTCCATGTATGCGGCAGCTGTCCGAACTGGCCCATGAGTATACGGCCATGGGGGTCCTCGGCCCAATCTAACAGATCGGGAGATGACATGGTGAGTACCCCCTAGTCCAGGACACCGTCAGTAGCCCCCTGAACCGGTCTTCAAGTTAGGGACGCTCTTCGATTCTTCTGAACTGTTCTTCATCTTCGGTCGTCGGTCTTGAAAACTGGTTCAACAAATCTTCTCATCTTCGATCTTGAGGATCGCCGAAACGCATTCAACGAGTTTATACGTCGGGTATCCGAGGAGCCCCTGTAAGTTTCCGGCCTTTATCAATGCCTTGTTATTTTTATGCCACACCTCAGGTTTGAAATTTTTCCCGGGCAGCAGCGTCCTATTGCTTCCGAGCTCCAACGCCGGACTGCATTCGAGGTATCTTTTGCAGCCAAGCACCAACGCCAGACCGCTTCCGAGCTCTAACGCCGGAATGTATCCGAGCTCCAACGCCGGACTGTATCCGAGGTGTTGTAAATCACCTTGGTTCAAAGAAGTTTGAAGGAGTTTAGCCGAGCTTAATGCCGGAAATGCCCTCTATGGAGCCAGCCACTAGCGCCCGAGCTTTATGCCGGACTGCTTCCGAGGTGGTGCACCACCCCGAATGTGGGCTGATTTTTGTCAATATTTTTGATTGGTGCAATTTATTCCCTGCCAAGATATATAGCCAGTAGCCCTCAAGGTGTGTATCGGTTTAAAACCTGAGATGCACCTGAAGGATGACGTAAGACCGCTGATCCCAGTAGCCGCTGAGACTCAGGTTGATTTGTAAAATCGTCCTGAGGATCAAGTCCTAGCTCGGCAGGATACTTCGGGACACAAAAAGCGGCGTGCTCAGTCCTCGAGACTCAGGTTGGGTGCGGCCGACCAACCTGAGGATCAAAATCTCCTCGGAAATTGTATTGCACTTAAAATTTTCTGCATTGGATAGGCAATGCAGTAGCCCCCGAGACACTAGTTGGGTGGCAACACCAGATGAGGGGATCGATGTGCCCCTTTAATATTTGTAAATAATAAGCCCGAAGCCCAGTAGCCCCCGAGCCTTAATGCGGGTACGGGTGGCCGAATTAAAGATCAATATCCATAGTAAAATCACAAATTATGTGTAATGACTCTATGTATCCAAGTACTTTACGTCATTAATGCTCAGATCCGCATTGTACAAAACTTTGTTGACCGACCATCGGCTTCCACCTCCTCAGCCAGTAGCCGAGGAGTGTTTGTCCTACTTTATAAAGCCTTTATGAGGGCAAAGATTTACGACAAACAAGGCAATCTGGCCATACGGTTTATAAACAAAGGTACGCAGAGAGATATGTTATATTACTGTTTAACATAAGAAATGTCTTCCAAAGAAAATAGTCCCGCTATCGGTTCCTTTCTTTGGGTTGTCATGCTAAGCATGATCATGAAACCTCAGCTCTAATGTAAGAGCAAAATATTGAGGATTTAGTTTGGGAGGCTAGTTACTAGCCCCCGGTAGTGTTCGGCGACAGTCGAGGTCAAGCCGTAAACACTTCGGCCATTGTTATGAATGCCCGTCATTTAACACAGTCATCGGATCGCTGACCAGTTTACGCTTATTTGTCAGTCAGTTTTCGGCTTTCTCCACTGAGGTGCTTAACCATGTGAGCTGGAAGCACAATCGCAGTGGTTCTCCCTTTGCACGCCTAGCCGAACAAAGCGGAACGTAGGAAGCAAGTGCAGGAGCCGGGCAACCCAACTATTGACCGAAGACACAATTCGAAACCGATGCATATATAGCAATATCCGAGAATGTTTTTGCCGAATCTCTAAAGGTGTCCGGCGTTGCACTGCGAGACTTGTGCTGAAAACACACAAATAGTTTAAAAGTGCCAAAAGCTTGGAAAACCAAAAAACGTCAGTAAAAACATGACGTCCGAACAAGATCAAGTGTTCGGTGCCAATCCGAAAATTGGTCTTAGAAAAAAAGAGTGCTTCTGTCGTGCTTTAACATGACACATCCTATCTCAAGACTCCAAGCGGGTCAGCCTACGGCTTCAACCTCCTATCCCGAAGGCGGAGTACTTCTCATTAGGCCAGTTTAGCAAACTAAACTCTAGCGGCTTTGAGAGAGAAATTAGGCTCCCCGGCTAGTGACCACACACTCGTGTCGAAAAAAGGAGTGATGAATAATAATAGTAATAAAAACTTTGCAACAACTAAGAAGAAGAACACTTATTATAAAACTCATATAAATTTAAGAGCCCCCAAGTGACTTGGGTAAAAGAATTTTATGTATAATGATTGTATGTACCGAAAGTACTTATATATCATATGAGGGATCCTGGATTAGGGGGTGTTCGGGTAGCCGGACTATACCTTCAGCGGACTCCTGGACTATGAAGATACAAGATTGAAGACTTCGTCCCGTGTCCGGATGGGACTTTCCTTGGCGTGGAAGGCAAGCTTGGCGATGCGGATATTCAAGATCTCCTACCATTGTAACCGACTCTGTGTAACCCTAACCCTTATCCGGTGTCTATATAAACCGGAGGGTTGTAGTCCGTAGGCAATCAACTCCATACACAACAATCATACCATAGGCTAGCTTCTAGGGTTTAGCCTCCTTGATCTCATGGTAGATCTACTCTTGTACTACCCATATCATCAATATTAATCAAGCAGGAGTAGGGTATTACCTCCATCGAGAGGGCCCGAACCTGGGTAAAACAAAGTGTCCCTGCCTCCTGTTACCATCCGGCCTAGACGCACAGTTCGGGACCCCCTACCCGAGATGCCGGTTTTGACACCGACATTGGTGCTTTCATTGAGAGTTCCTCTGTGTCGTCGCCTTTAGGCCCGATGGCTCCTTTGATCATCAACAACGATGCAGTCCAGGGTGAGACTTTTCTCCCCGGACAGATCTTCGTCTTCGGCGGCTTCGCACTGCGGGCCAATTCTTGGCCACCTGGAGCAGATCGAAAGCTACGCCCCTGGCCATCAAGTCAGGTTTGGAAGCCTAAACTACACGCAGACATCCGGAGATTTGATCTTCGACGGATTCGAGCCACAGCCAAGCGCCGCACTGTCTCGTGGGGCATGATCTAGCTCTGCCGCCGAACAGTACCCTGGAGGCCGCAAACGCACCGGCTCTGACCCTTAATTCGGAGCCAGCTGCGCCAATCGAGGGTGAGCGGTTGGACGTCACCTCGGGGGCTGTAATCTCAAAGGCGATCGAGCCAAACGCCAGCCCCGCACTCTGCACGGCCCGTGACTCCAAGGAGCCGGATTCCTCTCCGAACTCCGAGCCCCCCGCCCCTGCCGATCGAATCCGATTGGGCGCCAATCATGGAGTTCACGCCGCGGACATCTTTCAGCACTCGCCTTCGGCGACATCCTGAATCTCTAAAGTCTCTCTCTTTATCAGGAGAGCCCTGGCCGGACTACGGTCAGCAGGTGGGATACGGACGATGAAAAATTCAAAGCCCACCCACCACCCACTTTGTAGCCACTGTCGACGATCTAACCGACATGCTTGACTTCACTCCGAAGACATCGACGGCATGGACGACGATGTAGGAGACGAACAGGAACCAGCACCTGTAGGGCGCTGGAAGGCCACCTCGTCATATGACATATATATGGTGGATACTCCAAAAGATGGAGATGGCGATGGAACAGTGGGGGATGACGCCCCCAAGAAACAGCCAAAGCGCCGGCGTCAGCGGCGCCGCTCTAAATCCCGCCAAAGCAAAAACGGTGATTCCGGCACGGGAGATAATACTACCCCGGATAGCGCCGAAGAACACCCACCTCAGCAAGATTCGGCACAGGAAGATGGAGAAGCCAGCCCTCATGAGAGAGCGGCAGACCGAGAGGTCGAGGATGATAACTATACGCCTCCCTCCGAAGACGAGGCAAGCCTCGATGACGACGAATTCGTCATACCATCAGACCCCGCCGAACAAGAGCGTTTTAAACGCAGGCTTTTAGCCACGGCAAGCAGCCTCAAGAAAAAGCAGCAACAGCTTAGAGCTGCCCAAGATTGCTAGCTGACAGATGGACTGAAGACCTTGCGGCCGAAGAGTATGAACTCGAACGCCCCTCCAAGAGTTACCCGAAGCGCAGGCCGCTACCCCGATCAGAGGAGGAAGCACCTACATCACCAGCGCATGACATGGCAGACCGGCCACCTCGCGGCGCGACAGAGAGGCCTCTCGGCCCTCCACCCAAGCCATGCCCCGACGCCGCTCAACTAAGGCACGGGAAAATGCGCCCGACCTGCGAGACATACTGGAGGATAAGGCAAGACAAACAAGATCGATCTACGGATCGCGCAGGCGCCCTACGGCATGTGACAATGATCTTCACTCCGGATACAACAAATCCGGCCGGGCCGAACACAACAGACATAGCTCTTCCGAGCTGCGTCGTGATATAGCCCAGTACAGAGGCGCCGCACACCCGCTATGCTTCACGAATGAAGTAATGGATCATAAAATCCCAGAGGGTTTCAAACCTGTAAACATCGAATCATACGATGGCACAACAGATCCGGCGGTATGGATCGAGGATTATCTCCTTCATATCCACATGGCGCGGCGATGATCTACACGCCATCAAATACCTCCCACTCAAACTTAAAGGACCGCCTCGGCATTGGCTTAACAGCTTGCCAGCAGACTCAATCGGTTGTTGGGAGGACCTGGAAGCCGCATTCCTCGAACAATTTCCAGGGCACTTATGTGCGACCACCAGACGCCGATGACCTAAGCCACATAATTCAGCAGCCAGAGAATCGGCCAGAATTCTGGACACGGTTCCTAACAAGAAAAATCCAGATAGTCGACTGTCCGGATGCAGAGGCCCTAGCAGCCTTCAAGCATAACATCCGCGAGTGGCTTGCCCGGCACCTGGGACAGGAAAAGCCGAAATCCATGGCAGCCCTCACGACACTCATGACCCGCTTTTGCGCGGGAGAAGACAGCTGGCTAGCTCGCAGAAACAACTTATCAAAACCCTGGTAATTCGGATACCAAGGACAAAAGTGGCAGGACACGTCGGAATAGCAAAAACGCCGCGTTAACAGCGACAGCAATGAAGACACGCAGTCAATGTAGGATTCAAAGGCTATAAACCCGGTCAGCAGAAAAAGCCATTCAAAAAGAATACTCAGGGCCCGTCCAGTTTGGACCGAATACTCGATCGCTTGTGCTAGATACATGGCACCCCCAAAAGGCCAGCCAATCACACTAACATGGATTGTTGGGTGTTCAAGCAGGCAGGCAAGTTAAGGGCCGAAAACAGAGACAAGGGGCTGCACAGCGATGACGAGGAGCCCAAGCCGCCGAACAACAATGGACAGAAGGGCTTTCCCCCACAAGTGCGGACGGTGAACATGATATACGCAACCCACATTCCCAAGCGGGAGCGGAAGCGTGCGCTACGGGACGTATACGCGTTGGAGCCCGTCGCCCCAAAATTCAACCCATGGTCCTCCTGCCCGATCAACTTTGATCGAAGGGAGCATCCCACTAGCATCCGTCATGGCGGCTTCGCCGCATTGGTTCTCGACCCAATCATCGACGAATTTCACCTCACAAGAGTCCTCATGGACGGCGGCAGTAGCCTGAACCTGCTTTATCAAGATACAGTGCGGAAAATGGGCATAGATCCCTCAAGGATTAAGCCCACAAGAACGACCTTTAAAGGCATCATACCAGGTGTAGAAGCCAACTGTACAGGCTCAGTAACACTTGACGTGGTCTTCGGATCCCCGGACAATTTCCGAAGCGAAGAGTTAATCTTCAATATAGTCCCGTTTCGCAGTGGCTATCACGCCCTGCTCGGACGAACCGCATTCGCAAAGTTCAATGCGGTGCCGCACTACGCATATCTCAAGCTCAAGATGCCAGGCCCTCGAGGAGTAATTACGGTCAACGGAAACACCGAATGCTCCCTCCGTACGGAGGAGCATACGGTGGCTCTCGCAACGGAGGTACAAAGTAGCCTTCTCAGGCAATTCTCCAGTCCGGCCATTAAAAAGCCAAACACTGCCAAGCGCGCCCGGAGTAATCCACAGCAGGACCGCCTGGCACGCTCTGAGAAAGCATAGCAATGCGGCCCCAACCCCAGCTTTCGCAATATAGCGAAACCAGTACCTCGCATACATAACTACGCCCTGGAAATACCATGAACACAGGGGACGGGGCACAATAACGGCACACCCAAAATACGGCTTAAAACGTACTAGGGGCTGCCGGATTCTTTTTTTTAATTTTTCTTACTTTCAGGACTCCATACTTCGGACGACCTATTCGGCAATTCGACTGCCGCACAAACGATGCAAGATCCAGGGAGGCAGACAAGCCACGCCGCATTATGGAATCCCAGGTGGTCTCTGTTACGAGCGCTATACCTGTTTTAAATACAATTCCGCGGCCTGCCCCTGGTCAGGACATACTGAATAGTCTAGTATCTTTTGCTTACCGCACTACTTGTATCATTCGGCTTTGATAAATAGCCTCTCTATAAACAATGCTTAGCTTTTTGTCTATTTTTTGCATTACTCTCTTTTATATATGTTCATTAATGACATGTTGCACCCGTACACTGTGGTATGACAAGTTCGCCAGGGGCTTCAGTACCCTTTAACATGGTGTGAGAAGCCCGTACACTTTCACAAGTGCGGCACCCCGAACTTATAGCACTATATGCATCGGCTCCAAATCATGATTTGGGTCAATAGTTGGATTTGCCCGGCTCCTATGTTTTGGTGCCTTACGTTCCGCTATATCGGCTAAGGTAGCACTAGGAGAACCACTGCAATTGTGTCCCGGTTGAGCTGGGTTAAGCACCTCAGTGGAGAAAGCTAAAACTGACTGTCATGATGAGGCGAGAGACCGGTCGCTATTCGAGAGGTTTTTCGAGTCCCTAAAGACTTATGCCGCTTCGAGCGAGGAGCCGGATTTGTCCGGCCAAAGGCGTGGATAGCGCCCCGAACTCGGTCTTCCAAACAAGTGGCTTTGCCGAAATTTAAAATTATAAAGTTCTATGGCTAAGTGAGAGTGTTCAAGCATTATAGTCCGATTGCCTGGTTCGTTGTGCTGAGCGCCTCCCTCGAAGGACCCAAACATGGGAAAAAGAGCGCACAGGTTTATCACCGAACACCCCAGCACTAGTGGCATGGGGCAGAAGCCGACAACGGGCCATCTCTCAATTTTTGATAAACGGCCGCACAGAAAATAATATTTTAAATTCAATAAGCATTGCTTAGCGCATATGAACAAGTTTTCAGCGCACAGGATAAAATCGAGCGAGTTCATTCAAAAATTACATCCTTGGTACACTCATCCGCTACAAGGCGGGCACCCGCAAGAACATCCTTATAGTAGTTCTCGGGCTTGCGATGCTCCTTCCCCGGCGGCGGCCCGTCCCTAACAAGCTTCTCACCGTCCAGCTTACCCCAGTGCACCTTTGCATGGGCAAGGGCCCTATGGGCACCTTCGATGCAGACGGAGCTCTTGATGACCTCGAGCCTTGGACAGGCCTCCACCAGCCGCCGCACCAGCCCGAAGTAGCTCCCAGGCAGGGCCTCTCCGGGCCACAGCCGAATTATGAAGCCCTTCATGGCCTGTTCGGCCGCCTTGTGGAGCTCGATCAGCTGTTTCAGCTGGTCGCTCAAGGGCACAGGTGTCCGGCCTCAGCATACTGAGACCAGAACACCTTCTCCGTCGAGCTGCCCTCTTCGGCTCGGTAGAATGCGGCGGCGTCGGATACGCTGCAGGGAAGATCTGCGAATGCCCCTGGAGAGCTCCGGATTCGGGTAAGTAACAAGTAGTTTACTTTTATATTTCTTCTTTGCATGAAGAATGCCTTACCCACTGCTATCTTTTTCACCTCCTCCAACTCTTGGAGGGCCTTTTGGGCTTCGGCCTTGGTAGACTTGGCAGTCTCAGGGGGCGCCGTGAGCTCGGATGCTTGTGCCTTTGACTCAAGCTCCAAACTCTCATGTTTTTTCATGAGAGCCTGAAGCTCTTGCTGCACCTCGCCGACCTGAGCCCCAACTCTTTCTCGCTCGGTGCGCTCCGCGGCCATTTTCTTTTCGGCCTCAGATAGCGCCTGCTTGAGGGTCGCCACCTCAGTCGTGGCCCCTACAATAAGCAGTACAATCCTGTTATTTTTTGCAATCACGCCTCTCTATAGGCACCCTTTTCAGTAAGGTATTTCTTACCTTCTTTCTCCTCGAGCTGCCGCTTGGCAAGGCCGAGCTCTTGCTCGGTCCGCTCGAGGTCCTGTTTCAGGACACCCACCTCCGCAGTCAGTGCGGCGGTGGATAGCAGCGAAGCCTGCATACGCATATTGACTCTTTATTGTTAGACTCCTGCGAAATTTAATAGATCCTCTATTCGGCTTTTCTTTCCGAACGCCAAACAGAGCATCAGGGGCTACTGTCTATGCGGTAATATTTTTACATATTTTTTACTTACCTCGAAGCCTGTTAGGAGGCTAGCACAAGCTTCACTCAGTCCGCTCTTGGCGGACTGAACCTTCTGGATCACCGTACTCATAATAGTACGGTGCTCCTCGTCGATGGAGGCGCCTTCAAGCACCTCCAGCAGATTGTCCGGCACCTCCGGTTGGACAGAGGTTGCTGCCTCAGAAGGCTTGCTCCTCTTGGGAGGAGTTCGCCTACCGCGGTCCGGAATCGTTGAAGATTCCGGCACGGTGTCCGGCTCAAAGCCGGACTTGGAGCCCTGGGGGGTCTTGTCCCCTTTACTCCTAGAGTCCGGGAGGTCGCCTTGCGGCTCCTCTAGGACCACCTCCTCCTGCCCCGGAGCTCGTTGCGACGCCACTTCCGCGTCGTCCACGGTGCAGGGGGAGACAGCGGGCGGAACTGAGTTCACGTCCGATGAATCCAGGGAGCCGCTCGACAACTCGTTGAGTTCGGCCCGGGGCGGGCTGCATGATTATATTCGACATTAGGGAAAGCTGTGCAACAAAAGGAATATCATGAGTTACTCTGGTATCCAAACACTTACGATTTCGCTGGACGCCTGGCCCTGTCCGGCCACTCCTCTTCGTCCTCGTCGGCGTCGGGGGCGTAGTCCGGCGGAGGGGTTTTCCTCTTCTTGGACCCTTCGGCCTTCCCCCTTGGGGCGGCCTTCCTTTTCTTTCCTCCCTCCGTTGGGAGGGGAGAGTTTTCTTCTTCCTCCTCCTCGTTTTCACGAGAGGAGGGCGTCTCGGACTCGTCGGATGACGAGCCCAACAACACCACGTTGCGGGTACTCCTTCGAGTCCCCGTGGTCTTCTTCTTCTTGGCCTTCTTTTCCAGCACCACATAAGGCGCCGGAGCCAGCGGCTTCACTAGTAGAGCTGGGGCTGGGTCTTTGGGCAGCGGAGCCGGACAGTTAATCGGTCCGGATACCGCCCGCCAAGCCTGTCAAAGGTAAGGGAGTTTAGATCCCGCATAGAGTTAAACTATGAGAAAAAAGCTGAACATCCTATAAAAGGTGAAAATAGCTTACCTCGCTAGCGTGACGCTGCGAGCTGTATCCGCGGTCCTCGGAGGCGGATGCGGGAGCCTCGGCACCTTTGATTAGCACCTTCCAGACGTCTTCATACGTCGTGTCGAAGAGCCTATTGAGGGTTCGGTGCTGTGCCGGGTCGAACTCCCACAGAGTAAAGTCCCGTTGTTGGCACGGGAGGATTCGGCGAACGAGCATGACCTAGACTACATTTACGAGCCTGATTGACTTGTTTACCAGGGACTGGATGCATGTCTTCAGTCCGGTCACCTCTTCCTCGTTACCCCATGATAGGCCCGTCTCTTTCCAGGACATGAGTCGCGTGGGGGGTCCGGATCGGAACTCGGGGGCTGCGATCCATTTCGGATCGCGTGGCTCGGTGATGTAAAACCACCCGGCTTGCCACCCCTTTAGGGTCTCTACGAAGGAGCCCTCGAACCACAGGACGTTGGTAATCTTGCCCGCCATGGCGCCTCCGCACTCTGCCTGGTTGCCGCACACAACCTTGGGCTTGACGTTGAAGGTCTTGATCCAGAGGCCGAAATGGGGGCGGACGCGGAGGAAAGCCTCGCACACGACGATAAACGCCGAGATGTTGAGGATGAAGTTCGGGGACAGATCGTGGAAATCCAGGCCGTGGTAGAACATGAGCCCCCGGACAAATGGGTGAAGTGGAAAACCCAGTCCGCGGAGGAAATGGGGAAGGAATACTACCCTCTCGTGGGGCCTTGGGGTGGGGAGGAGCTGCCCCTCCTCGGGAAGCCAGTGCGCGATGTCTTTGGACAAGTATCCGGCCTTCCTAAGTTTTTTGACGTCGCCTCCGTGACGGAGGAGACCTTCCACTTGCCTCCCGCTCCGGACATCGCTGGAGAAGGTTGAGGTGGGAAGTGCGGGCTTGGGCGCTGGAGCTCGAGTGCGCAGGAGATGGATAGGCAAGGGAGGAAGAAGGTGTAGGAAAAAAGGTGGATCCTTATCCCCTTACATGGGTGGATGCGGTTGTGCGTCCCCACCTGCCTAATAAAACTCGCTTGCCTCCCAAGCGCCATGGTAAATGGCGCGGTTAGGGTTACCCACGTCCGTATTGATGAGAATCCCGTAAAAAGGGCACACGATCTCTGCTTTGACAAGACGTGCCAAGGAAACCGCCTCGCAAAACATGCTGAGGTGGAAAAGTAAAAACGATTCGAGTAAAAGACTTGGCCGTAGTGTGATAGCGCACTGCGGAATACGTCAGCAGATTTGATTTGTGTTAATATTATTCTCTCTATGGCAATATGTGGAAGCTTATTTTGCAGAACCGGACACTACTCTTGGTGTTTACAAATCTTCTATGAAGGACTTGGAGGAGGAACCCGCCTTGCAATGCCGAAGACAATTTGCGCGCCGGACTTGTCGTCATTGAAGCCTGGTTCAGGGGCTACTGAGGGAGTCCTGGATTAGGGGGTGTTCGGGTAGCCGGACTATACCTTCAGCCGGACTCCTGGATTATGAAGATACAAGATTGAAGACTTCGTCCCGTGTCCGGATGGGACTTTCCTTGGTGTGGAAGGCAAGCTTGGCGATGCGGATATTCAAGATCTCCTACCATTGTAACCGACTCTGTGTAACCCTAACCCTATCTGGTGTCTATATAAACCGGAGGGTTGTAGTCCGTAGGCAACAACTCCATACACAACAATCATACCATAGGCTAGCTTCTAGGGTTTAGCCTCCT
>NC_053027.1:131181566-131207472 GCF_003073215.2 Triticum urartu | reverse complement strand
AGTAATTCGGAGAAAACAAATAGGCCTAGCTTGGGTATTCTTCAAAAAGAAATACTGGGCTACCTATTTTCCCAAAGAACTGGTGCATGAGCATTTAGCTTTATTTATTTATTTATTTACTTATTTATGTTTAGGGGACCATGAGCATGTACCTGGGCCGGATTCATGTGAGAGCCTCCCTTCCAGTTAATTATGGGCTTCTCTATTGGGCCTTCATCAGTGGGCTGCATGTTATCAACAAGTGGAAAATGTGTTCCGAGTTTCAAAAAAAATGTGTTCCGTACGATAAATAGTATGCGCTACATACGGTACGGGGCACTAAAGGATCGAACCGTGCAACGACTTCCAAAACATTGTGTTTGTCGTTCTAACAACACATTTATTCAACCAACAGACGAAATATACTACTGATTGTACATTGAAAACAGCAGCAGCAGCAACCAGGGCTGGGGGTGCAACAGAAGCAGTAAGCAGGCCAGAAGAGTGAAGACGCAGCTCTCTCTTCCAAACCAAACATCAGCCATCATTACAAAAGGGCTACCAAAAAAGAACAAGTGTATGCATCAAACTAAATAAAGATCCTACTACACCAAGTGTACGCATCTAACTAACTGGCTCAGTTAGACGTTACTATTTATTAAGCTGTGGAGATTGGCTGACGGCTTGAACCAGATGGGTGCCTGACGGGGGAAACTCCAGCCAGCAGGTCGAAGTCTGATACTTGCGACCCTCTCTCCTACTTTGGGCTGCAGAGCGTGGCGGCACATATCAGGGTATGGTGCATGCAGAGACGCATGGTACGCTGTGTACACACAGTTTTGCCTGATGAACGAAACCCTGCCATCATGATCCTTGCCGTCGGTTATCTCCTGGTTAATCAGATAATTCAGTCCGACAAACAGAGAGCGTGTACCAAGGCTACTTACCAGCCTCCAGTCAAAAATTCCTGAAGGCCCAGAGAAGCTGGGATCCTGCTCAAAGACCTTGCAGTGACTGTGATTGTATTCCGCGAAACAACACGTCCGGTACGTGCGAACGATCATCAATCTTTCGCGTCGTCTGATCGAGCCAGGAACCACCTGCAACTGCCATGCCGCTTTTCTTTGAAAGGTTCTGGGATTAGGAAGGGTAGGGACACCAGGCGGCCTACAACATCATATCAAGTTGGAGTCAAATAAAAAAGGGCTCTTGGTTTAGTCAATCTTAAGAACAGCATGTTATGAGCATGAATATTTTTTCAGCAAATGTTGACAGTAATATAAGCAAGCCATCATGATATCATAGGAAAGTAACATACTGCTGTAACAGCCGTTTGTAGCGATGACTGGAGTAGGCCAGCAATACGTCCAGCCATAGAAGGAGTCGACAGCGTAAATGAAGCCCTTGTGTTCAATGGCATCAGAGAACCATGGAGGATGTATGATCCTGCGATGGACGTGCAGATTTATCCACTTACCGCAGTGACCTGTCAGATAGGCGAGACCGCGGTTGAAGAACGCAATTAGCCTGAAGTCTTTATAATTCGCAGATCTTGTGGGCACTTGGCAGATTACAACCTTGAGCAAATCAAACTTGGTATCATGTTGGCTACTAAGATTCCGAGTATTCTGGGCCGCGGTGCCAAAGCAGTGCAGTGTTAATCGAAGGAAGGGGGATCAATCGCCGGGTGTAGACCTCCACGAGCATCCAGCTGCCGCGACCGTCGACGAGCACCATCCAAGACGTGTTCATGCCGACCCAGTACATACCGTTAATGTAGTTGAGGCTGACGGGGATCGGATCGCAGTCAAGGGGGTTGATGCTCGCCACCCTACGATCGTTATGCTGCATGACATGCCGTTTCTGAAGATCAGGCGGCATCAGCAAGCAAGGAGCTGGCTTAAAAAGCTCCGGCCTGAGGGCTTTGAGTAAACGGTACAGCCCCGACGAGCACGCGGCGAGCGGCATGGTACTGAGATTGTCCACACGCGAAACAATGAGCTTGATTACCTCTGTGGGGAGCGAATTCCAGCCACTCTTTCGGCGGACGCTGCTCGGTTCTGCCATTGTTAGTGCTTGGGTTTCGGACGAGGGGGGAGGCGCCTTAGCGGGGATGGAAGATTGGACGAGATTATGTGCGGACAAAGATGGAGAAGCGAATATGTGCTGCGGGAAGTGGACAGGTGATGATGACTACAGCACGCCGCTTGACTTACGAGACACATACCAGCAGCGTAGGGTCATGTCGATGCCAGACAACTTGCTTGAGTGATCACAGTACTGGTACTCCCTACAGTGCTATGCCCTAACTTGCTTGAGTAGAGTAGTAGAGTAGGACTCTGCTCTACTACTAGCACCGGAGGAGTAGTATATTCTAATCTAAAATAGTTACAAACTTCAATGCCCGAGCGTGGAACGACTATGAACCGTGCTCAAAGACCGTGTCTACGTGGCGTTTGGACATGGGCGACAACCTCAACGCCAACGGTGCTGCTCCCGTTGCACCGTATGTGTTTCTGTCCTTCCTGTTCGAAATCGTGGTAGAATTCATGTTTCTACTATGTATCCTACTACTATGCTAGTCCACATGATTAGTTTCTCTCTAGTTATAGCCGCATGAATAAAAAGTGTATCCATTTATGGTTTAGTCTAGAATCTTCCATGTATGAATTTTTACTACAGTACTGGTGAAAGACTTATGATGAACCATTTCTTACATATCCTCTGCCCCCTCCCAAGTCATCCTGATTTAATCCCTCCATCTAGGTGTATAAGGGCATGGTTAATACTTAAATAGTATAGCCAACTGTTGGCTATAGAAAGTGCCATGTCATCTGTAGCCAACATGTATAACAATGGATACTCAAAAACTAATTCTTGAAGATCATTTCCTGCAAAGCACAATAAGAGTTATTTCTTCACAAGTTTTGGATGCAGGTTGAACAGTTGAACGCTTTTGTTTGCAAAAGATACTTTTTATCTATTTCACCCGGATGTTTGTGAGCTCTAGAGATGAAATAATATGAACAAACCTATCCAAATGAACTAACCGAGGCATCTCCATCTTAATTTTCTCTTGCAAGTCGTGCGTGGTCCCTTCATCGTGAAAATGCTCTGGCCGTCGCATTGATTTGCATGCATGGATAGCACCACCATATTTTCAAAGGAGGAGCGAGCTCTATATTTCAGCCAAGGCATGCATGATTTGAGGAATTATGGTTGGGCATGCATGTAGAAAAGGGAGGAGAGTAATTTGCATGCGAGGGATTAAAGGAAGGGAGGCCAGCGGCTAGGCATTCAAAGGAGGCTGCATGCAAGATTACACGGATCCAGATACTAGTCCCAAAACCAGTTCCTCTTTTTGCGGACATGCCTTGGTACGAAAGATTGACAAGTTAGGCCCTGTAAAAATGGATGGAGGGAGTAGTAGTAGTGTAGAGGGCGGCGCTGCACGGGAGTCTCACCTCTCACCCCGCTCGTGGCGCGGCAGTAAAGCCGTCATATCACAAAACCCAACCACTCCCAGTAATAAGTGGCCTGGTAAAATAAACGGACAAGCAACCATCACATCCCTCCGTCTTTTTTGCATTTCATCTCTCTGCATTTACTTTCTCCGGTTCATCTCGCACACTCGATCCCTAGCTACTACTCCTAGGGCCAGTTCTTTTGGCGGCTTCCCCAGCTTTTCCCACAAGACTAGTCACAGTGGAGAGTAACAATAAGGCGCCTCACTCATTTATTTGGGCTTCTAAACTACTATTCCGTCCTGGTTTATTCCTCACCATTGTAATTTGTGCTAAATTTTGACCAAAGATTTAACTGGTTTTTCCTCACCATTGTAATTTGTGCTAAATTTTGACCAAAAATTTGACACAGATTACAATGGGGACCAATAAACCAGGACGGAGGTAGTAGTTATGGGATTACTAATCTAGAAGCCTAAAAGAACTGGCCCCTGGTACTCCTACTAGTAGTAGTACTCAAGTTGGAATTCCAATTGCACGGCACAACTGTTAGGCAAAAAATTCGATACAGGGTGTAGGAAGCGGTTTGGGAATTTGCATGCCTTTCCAACCAGTGAGATACTCCGTACAAAGTACGACAGAGAAATAACCACAGAGAAGGAAGCTAAAAGTAAACAATCAAACGAGCATTTTTGCATTTGTTTTGCATTGAATCGTTTCACAAGCTTGACTAGTGTGTTTTTCTACTTTTACAAAAACCGCATCGTAATGTTAAAACGTGCATTTGCACGTACATAAGTAATAGTAGTACTCCCTCCGTCTAGGTGTATAAGTCTTCCCTCCTTCTTGGTCACAGTGCACAACCAAAGATGACTTATTGACCTGGACGGAGGGAGTAGCACAGTCTGCAAGCATATATCGAGAGAGACGTGTAGTGCGATAGTATATAGTAAAGTTTGTGCTATATGCACGTACTTGCAAAATGCGTACGAATACACAAGGTTTCCAAACTTTCCCTTTTACATACTTAATTAAGGACGCTAAAAATTCCTGAACGTTCGGGATTTATCATTTGCGTCCCAAAACTAATGAGATCGCCTTACGAAACAAAAATTATACTCCTCCTAAAAGCCACGACGCTCGCAGGAGCGCTTGCGGCGCGCCACGAGTGCCCTGGTGCGTGGCCGTTTCCCAGCGCGCCGACACAACGCCTCTTCCTCAGCCTCGCAACTCGCGAGGTGCTGATTGGCGGCTTGCCGGCGGGCGAGCGCGATCTCACCGGTGTGGTGATCCGGCGCCAACAGGTACTCCTCCTCGCTGGAAGCGTGCACCCGGTCCACGTACCGCCAAGCGTAGATGAGGCGCTTGGGCCCGACTGCACTCAGGGCGTCGGCACGGGCGTCCTCCGCCACCCTCACGGCCCTCGCACGAGCCTTCTGCCAAAGAGCCAATTGCCTGACTCTCTCGGACGCAACATAGGCCTCCTAGGCAGCTTGTTCCGCGGTGTGCTTCTCTTCCTCGGCTTTCTTCTCCGCCTCTATTTTGGCGCGCTCTGCTAGAGGCAAAGCCTCCCACAAGGCGACTTCCATTTCTTTCCAAAGCTCCTCAAGGCTGGGGGGGCTCGGCGGGCGGCGCGGCGTTCTCCTCATAGCGGGGAGCGACGCGTCCTCCGGCGCGCGTGCTGGCGAGATTGGGAACAACCGCGTCCACCTCGACGCGTCGCGAGCGAGGAGCGGAACGCCGACGCGTCCTCCTCGACTAGTGGCGGCGAGGAACAGAATGGAACGCATCGCGTCGCGGCGAGGAGCGGAACCGCGTCCTCCTCGACTAGTGGCGGCGAGGAACGGAACGGCGAGCGTCGCGTAGCGGCGAGGAGCGGAACACCGACGCGTCCTCCTCGACTAGTGGCGGCGAGGAACGGAACGGCGACGCGTGACCGTCCGCCCGGTGCAGCGAGGGGCTCCTAGGGCTTGGGAGGGGCGATGCCATGGTGGTCGACGTGAGAGGGAGGGGGAGGAGATAGCGATGAACGTGAACGTGAGGGGGAGGAGATAGCGATGTCGTGGGAGGCGCAGTATTTATAGCGAGCAATGGCACACCTACGTAAGATATGGACTGAGCTGCACTGACTTAACTGCCGGTCCAGTTGCGTCACTGACATGTGGGCCAGACCCCTGTTGGGCCCATATGTCAGTGACCGAATGCACCTGCAGTTAAGTAACAGCTACGTGGGCATATTTGTTGGAGTAAATTACGGGGGAGCGAAGGGGTGGAAATATTGCTGGTCACACGGATTGGACGAGCGTGGGGGGAGGAGAGTCATGCATGCAGATTTTTTCACATGGGGTGGAGTGGTGGGACCGCCGGAGGGAGAAGGAGAGTTTGGCAGGCATATTGTTTCCACACATGGAGAGGAAAAGATTTGGAGACGAACGGGCTTCCTGCAGGTATGGGGAACGGTGCATAATAAGTCATCTTGCATGCCGGGCTAGGTATAGTCTCAAGTCATTAAAAACAAACACGCCCCACACATGTTCATATTTCAAGGTGCACTAAATTATTGCATGCGATGATTAAGGCTGGCCATAATGGTGGTATCTTAGCTGGTATCATGCACACGGGAATAGCAAACATGCTGATGTGGCAAAGAATTAAAGAAGAGAGGGGGGTTAGAGTAACTAGTGTTCATGCATGCATTGGTAAACACATTTTTTTGTGGAGAACGACAGCACTAGTTGAGTACTTTTGCAGACTTCAAAAACTATTCCACAATGTGTCAACATTCACAATGTCAAATCAATATTTTTACACTCATTATAAAACGTAGTTCTTATACTCATTATAATCAGTACTCCCTCCGTCTAGGTGAGCAAGTCATCTTAGATTGTGCACTGTGACCAAGGAGGAGGGGAAAACGAGAGATCTTAATGTTTATTTGCTAATTAATAGCATTGCATGCAATGAACTAACCACTGCATGTCGTGTTTGGTAGTCTCAAGTCATTAAAAGCATGCACACCCACATCTCCTATTGGTTGATATGTCAAGAAACAAGAAACGAGGTAGAAGTTAATGCACCGCGCCTAAGTGTTTTGGGAGTATTGTAGATATTGATATTTTTAGTATAAATTTGGTCGTGGGATTTCATTGATGCCTGTCAAAGCATTGACAGGTCTGCTATGCGTGACCTGAAGATGAAAGCGTTGAGCATCTCGAAGTTGATCAACAATCTTCAATTGTCAAAGATTAGCCGTTCGGCCAATAAGGTGGCACACTTAATCGCTAAGTATAGCTTTGACAATAGATTAGATGGTATTCTTGTAAATAACGTACCGCCCTGTGTGGTGAATATTGTATCGAATGAGTGTACTGGTGTGGCTGGTTAATTAATATAAGGTGGTGTTCAAAAAAAGTATAAATTTGGTCAAACACTTTGCAAACGGTTGACGGGAGTAAAAAGGACCAGAGGGAGTATCATGCATGCGGAGTAGGCAAAAAAATTGCTTGTCTAAAAAAAAGGCAAAAAAATTGCTCATTTATAGCCGGTCGAAGTCTCAAAGGGCGCGACCGCGCGAGGGAGGCGAAGGTCGTGGGAGGCGCGACGTTTGACGGAATTAAGTGAAGTTACATCCACGCGCCGGCATGGCGTGCGAACAGGCAGAAGCTATACCGTCAGGCCTACGATATGGGTCTAGTAGACATGACATCTAGTGGGTCCCGCATAGTTCTCGAGAACTCTTTGGGGGCTTGCAGCCGTTTATCCACCGGGCAAGCCAGCAACCCCACGCCGTTCGCACGCCCTACTCGTCCCCGTCTTCTACCTTACAACAGTTCGCTCCCAGTCGTCCCGTCCTTTCACATTAGTTCGCTCCCAGTTTTTTTTGCGGGGTACAACAGTTCAACTTCTCCTAACCCTCCTCCAAAATCCATGGCCTCCCAAATCTCCATGGTCGCCGCTGAGTACCAGGTTAGAGCCATCACCGGCGATCAGTTCATCGTCATCTACACACGTGGATCCGAGATGGTGAAAGCATGGCTTGCTCGCTTCCTACGCATGTTCAACAGTTCAACGGATGAGTGGGTCGCTGGGCTAGATGTTGAGTACACCACAGTCCTGGGACGAGAGAAGGATCTAAAGGACGAAGAGAGGAAGAAGCCCGCCGTGATCCAGGTTTGATACATAACGTTTGCTTGGTCTACCACATATGCCATGCCGACGTTGAGTGCCAGGATTTTAAGAACTTCCTCAAGGACAAAAGAGTGAAATTCGTTACTGTAGGCTTTAAGAACGACAGTGACGTCCTGCGTCGGATAGGTCTCGTTGTAGGCCAGCCCTTCGATCTCCAGAAGGCAAGCCTGGTGTCCTCCTCTCAACCTTCAATGCTGACCCTGGCAGCAGCCATGATTGATCCTTCGTACGCTAAACTGAAGAAACCTCATCACGAGTTTCATCATGCATGGGAGTCGAAGACATTAGATGAAGATCACATCCTGTACGCAGCAATGGATGCCTACCTTTGTTTAAATATCTACAAGGGTTGGATGAAGAAGCAGAGCCCAGTGTCCGGTTCAAGCAAAGAAGCGTCGGCGAAGAGGAAGAGGAAGAGGGACGAGGACGAAGTCGAGGACGTGGACTCGGACTCCAAGTAGGTGGCAGTGCCGTCGCTCATGCTGGTTCTACTGCAGTGTCAAGCGGACTAGTTGCTTATTAGTTTATTTTCAAGGGTGTGTTGTGCTGAGGCCCCAGCAGAACTATGTTTATGTTCTTTCTCGTTATTTGAACTCTTTAGTACGTACAGTAGTACTAGTACTATGTCTTACTACTGTTCTTCTTGCAGTTGGTACTACTGCTCGTATCTTCGTGTTCCTACTGTACTTAATACGTTCGTACTAGTAGTATAATTTGGGTCAGTCGATTTGTGAAAGAAGTTCGACGGAGCGAAGGAAGAAGACGGCAGAAGAGGTGGAAGAAGCCCTTCTAGCCATCCATGTTGCATCAAACGGCTCACATGAGTCGACTGACCCAAATTGCTCCTTCAGATTGCAGGATCCACGTGGCATTCAAGGTCTCGAAGGTAGATTCCGCGTCCGCACCCGGTTTGCGGGCTCGACGCGCCGCGACCGGCTTCCGCCGCGACAGCCACCATGCGCGCCTCCTCCGCGCGGGCGGAGACGACAATGACACGCTAGTTCCTCCTCGCCGGCGTGCTGGAGCACGCGCTCGTCCTCCTCTTCGTACGCTCGTGCATAGACGCGGCTCCACCAGCTGCTCGCGTGCTTGGCAGCGGCGGCATCGCGAGGAGGGACTGCAGACGACGTGAGCGGGCGAGCCTTCGGCTTCATGGCACAGGGATGGCGGCGACACGGCGGTGATGGGCGAGAAATTGTTGGCCGGAGCAGGCGGGCGCCGGCATGCGCAACGGCGGCGGCGGCATATTGATGAGTGCGCGTGTGGGAGCTTACTTTAGTTTTATATATAAGGTTGGTCAAACTTAAAAGAAAACCGTACTAGTACACGTAAACATTAGACTTAGGCAGCGCTTTTATTAGTTAGTACCACAGCCACGATACGGAATCCTGTGCAAGCGCGTGAACCGCGGCCGCGGTCGATCGAACGGTGCGTCACCGTGTCGCGCTCGAAGGACATCCACCGAACCTTTTTGTGTGTGTGAAAACAATCCTCAATATTACTCAACTTTTTTTCCTGTGAAAGTTCTTGACGCTGCAATATTTCCATATATTTGAATTTAGCTCAGTTCGTGTTTATTTGGATTTGGACGTTTTAGGTGCGCCCTAGTTTTTTTTAATACTGATTTTGTGTGTGTGACTGAGAGAGAACGTGTGTATGTGTCCATATGTGTGTTGTGGCGGAAGGGCAATGTGGAGACGGTGTGCGTGTGATACAGACATAGAGAGGTGTGAATGTGCAAATGATCATGCATGAGTGAGACATAGACAGATGCCGATACGTTGTGTATACATGAGAGAACGGTCTTCTAGTTTACTTGTGTGTGTGTGTGTGAGAGAGAGAGAGAGAGGGAGAGAGAGGGAGAGAGAGACAGAGAGAGGAGCATCCGTAACACAACAACCATCTCTCTCGATTCGTCCGTCCCTCGCACGGTCGCATGCAACACATGCATCAACGCGCACATTTTGACACCCTCACCCGGCCCCTGCCCACCTCAAGGCCCGCACAATCTCTTCGTGAATACCCATTTCTCTCCTTAGGTTTGTTTTCTCTCAATATCTGACACACACACACACACACAGAGAGAGAGAGACAGCACAACACACACACACACTCCCCCGAGCACACAATTCATCCCCATCCAAGGTTATACGGCGACCACTCTCGCTTGTGCTTCTTTGCACCCCAACATGCACAACACCTCAATCTTCAAAGAGGCAACGAGCAGATCGAAGACGGCGACCACACCACGCTAGAGAATGCGGGGTCATTTGGAAGCAGGGTGATGTGATGACGGCTGACTGACTCCTCCCCCCACCCCCTCTCTCTCTCTCTCTCTTGCACAAAATTACCAATCCCTCTCTCCCCCGCACAAAATTTTCAATCCCTCAACCCACGAGATCCTTCCCCTCTCGTCCATGTTTTTCCTGCTCTCTCATCAAACATGTTGTCTCTTCTCCTTCCACGTATACAGAATCCAGATGCACACGCATCTCATGTATATTACATGTATGCATCTTTCTCACATACCTAACTTCTTCCTCTCTCTTTCTCTCTCTGTCTCGTTAGGTTTGTCTCCTACTCTCTCGTCCACATACATACAATCTTTCCCGCCCTATCTGCTCCATCTTCAAAAGCTCTCTCTGCATTTCATTCACACATTGGGATATGTCAAAATGTTGCTTCTATAATGGCTGATGTAGAGTTATGGTTGTTCTTGTTGCATCCTACAAAGTAATAACTATGAAATGCATTTAGATTCTCATTTGACTGGGATTATGTGAGTTTGAGCATGTTGTGAAGTACTATAGACCTTGTATACATCTTGGGATTCGACAATGATTGTAACTATTGAATTGTATAGACCATTACATTCGAAGTCAATAGCCTAATATATTTATTTCACAATTTCAACAAATGATTAGTTCACTACAAACTAAGAAAACAAATGTGTACTCCCTCCGTTTTTATTTAAGTCCGCATATTAGCATTGGTCAAAGTCAAGTTTTGTAAACTCTCAGAAAGCTTATAACAAAAAATATTAACATATACAATAACAAATAAATACCATTAGATTCATTATTGAATGTACTTTCACATCATACATATTTGTTATGGTAAATGTTTATATTTTTCTATAAACTTGGTCAAACTTTAGGAAGTTTGACTTCGGTCAAACCTAATATGCAGAGTTTACTACTACTACTCGCTAGTTGCTTAGCCGAATCACTCAACACGCCACACGGGGAGTCCAGTGTCACAAAATTTTGAGGTCGGCGGGAAAATCTCCCGCGACCCTGATTCGAGCAGTGGGAAGTTACCATCATAGCCTTCGGAACAGGCCTACGGATGACGCTTGGTAGGGGGCTGTTTTCGTAACTTCAGGTTCACCCTACCCAGCCAACCCCACCCCGGCACCCAGAGTAGTACACCTGAATACTCCCCAATTTCTATCCCCACCGCAAAATAGACTTCTCCACGGCACGCAGCCTTCGTGCTCCTCCCCTTTACATCGGCGCACTCGTCCATCGCAGCTGAAAGTACAACTATCCCTGGGTGGTTTTGGTAATTCCTAACAACATATAGCTCATTGAGCTAACATTATTCCAAGATTAATATTTCAGGAAAAGCTCAATGAATGGCATGGCATGGATGAGGAAAGTGGACCCCTCAAAATACTAAGGACAAAAAGTTTGGCTCAAGCTCAAAGCTCAAGACTCTACATTTTATATTTTAGTGATCCAAGATCACATTGAGTCTATAGGAAAAGCCAATACTATCAAGGAGGGATGAGGTGTTGCTTGATGAGGTTCTTGCTTCATAGTGCTTAGTGATATGCTCCAAAACCCTCAACTACCTTCCCACATCCACATATGACCTAAACCAAAAGTCAAACTCGGCCCCACCGATTCTTTCTATCCGGCGCCACCGAGTTCAGATGTCATAGCCACTGCCACAAACCCTAGGCAAATCGGTCTCACCGATAGGGATCTCGATCTCACCGAGATGGGTTGTAATCTCTCTGTTTCCCTTCATAACGTTTCGGTCCTACCGAGATGAGCGATCGGTCCCACCGAGATTGCAATGTAAACTCTCTGTTTCCTTTAACGTTTCGGTCTCACCGAGATGAGCGAATCGGTCCCACCGAGTTTACCTGACCAACTCTCTGGTTAGCTTATTACCAAAATGTCCCACCGAGTTTGTGTAATCGGTCTCACACCGAGATTACGTTATGCCCTAACCCTAACCATATCGGTCCATACCGAGTTGCATCTCAGTCCCACCGAAAATCCTAACGGTCACTAGGTTTGCTAAATCGGTCCGACCGAGTTTCTCAATTCGGTCTCACCGAGATTGGTAAATTGTGTGTAACGGTTAGTTTTTGTGTGGAGGCTATATATACCCCTCCACCCACTCTTCATTCGTGGAGAGAGCCATCAGAACATACCTACACTTCCAATACACATTTTCTGAGAGAGAACCACCTACTCATGTGTTGAGGCCAAGATATTCCATTCCCACCATATGAATCTTGATCTCTAGCCTTCCCCAAGTTGCTTTCCACTCAAATCTTCTTTCCACCAAATCCAAATCCTGTGAGAGAGAGTTGAGTGTTGGGGAGACTATCATTTGAAGCACAAGAGCAAGGAGTTCATCATCAACACACCATTTGTTACTTCTTGGAGAGTGGTGTCTCCTAGATTGGCTAGGTGTCACTTGGGAGCCTCTGACAAGATTGTGGAGTTGAACCAAGGAGTTTGTAAGGGCAAGGAGATCGCCTACTTCGTGAAGATCTACCGCTAGTGAGGCAAGTCCTTCGTGGGCGATGGCCATGATGGAATAGACAAGGTTGCTTCTTCATGGACCCTTTGTGGGTGGAGCCCTCCGTGGACTCGCGCAACCGTTACCCTCCGTGGGTTGAAGTCTCCATCAACGTGGATGTACGATAGCACCACCTATCGGAACCACGACAAAAACATCCGTGTCTCCAATTGCGTTTGAATTCTCCAAACCCTTCCCTTTACATTCTTGCAAGTTGCATGCTTTACTTTCCGCTGCTCATAGACTCTTTGCATGCTTGCTTGAATTGTGTTAAGATTTGCTTGACTTGTGCTAAGATAGCTAAAATCTGCCAAAGACTAAAATTGGGAAAAGGATAGATTTTTAATTGGTCAAGTAGTCTAATCACCCCCCTCTAGACATACTTTCGATCCTACAAGTGGTATCAGAGCTTTGGTCTCCATTTGCTTTGATTTCCATAGCTTTTGGTGGTCATAGCCTTGGTTTCACAACCTAGGAGAGTATGGCGTCTAGCGAGGGAAATTATCACCGTAGAGGTCCTTACTTTGATGGTACTAATTTTGCTAGTTGGAAGCATAAGATGAAAATGCATATTCTTGGACATAACCCCGCCGTTTGGGCTTTGTGTGTATTGGCTTGCAAGGTGAATTCTTTGATGGGAAAGAACCGAACCGTGAAGCCACCGCGGAAGAGTTGAAAATGCTGCAATACAACGCTCAAGCTTGTGATATCCTCTTCAACGGATTGTGCCCCGAAGAATTCAACAAAATCAGCCGTCTTGAGAATGCAAAGGAAATTTGGGATACTTTGATTGACATGCACTGAAGGTACCGACTCCATCAAGGAATCCAAGTTGGATGTGCTTCAAAGTCAACTTGACAAGTTCAAAATGAAGGATGCGTGAAGGTGTCGCTGAAATGTACTCTAGGCTTGCTCTTATCACAAATGAGATTGCCGGCTTAGGAAGTGAAGAGATGACTGACAAATTCATCATCAAGAAAATCCTAAGAGCCTTGGATGGAAAATATGATACCGTGTGCACATTGATTCAAATGATGCCCAATTACAAAGATATCAAGCCAACGAAGTCATTGGAAGAATTGTTGCTCATGAGATGTCACTCAAGGATAAGAAGGAACTTCACAACAAATCAAGTGGTGCTTACAAAGCCTCATGTGAAGCCCCCACATCATCAAGTGAGAAACAAACCTTCAATGAAGAATTGAGCTTAATGGTGAAGAACTTCAACAAATTCTACAAGAGTAGAAGCAAAGAGAGAAGTTCCAAGTCAAGGTCCTACAATGACAAAAGATCTTCTAGTCGAGAGCGAAACTGCTACAATTGTGGAAGGCCCGAGACACTATTCCAATGAGTGTACGGCTCCCCACAAAAGAAGAGAAGATTCTCCAAAAGAAGAAGTAGAATAGAAGAATCACCACCTAGAGAAAGAAGGAGTAGAGATGATCGTTATGAACGAAGACCCTCATGGAGAAGCAAGGATTCGGAAAGAAGGGAAACAAGTCATCAAGGAGCTACACAAAACGAAGACATCAAGCTCATGTTGGTGAATGGGTATCCGGCTCCGACTCCGACAATCACTCCGAGAGAAGCTATCACTCCGACTCCGAATATACTCAAGATGAAGGTGTTGCCGGTCTAGCACTTGTGTCAACCAACTCCTACGACATATTTGATTCACCAAATGAAGGAATTGGAAGATGCTTCATGGCCAAAGGTCCAAAGGTATCACACCCCGAGTATGTTGATTTCAATAGTGATGAAGATGACTTGTTAGGTGATGATGATTTACTTGTTGACAACTCTAGTGATGAATACTATGATGAAACGTCAATTAATCATGCTAATCAAGATGAAACGAATGACAATGATAAGGAGAAGATTGAGTCTCTAACTAAAGAACTAAACACTCTTAAGTTAGCTCATGAAACTATCTTAGGAGATCATCGAGAACTTTTAAGGACTCATGAGAAATTACGTTTTGAAAAGCTCAACCTTGAGCAAGAGCATGAGTTCTTAAAGGCAATCAATGATGATCTTCGCAAGAAAAGTTCTTCTTACATTGCCAAGCGTTTACTCTTATCCACTTACATGCCTCAAGTCAAGTCTAGTAACAAGAACAAGAAAGATTCTTCCTCTAGTAGTAACAATAATCATGCTAAATCCAATGTTGTTGCTTCTAGTAGTTCTCTTGATTCCACTAATGATTCTCTTAGCCAAGTTACACTTGAGCAAGAAAATAGCTTATTGAAGGGAATTATAGAGAAAGGTGTTTACAAGAGCCTTGCCGGGAGTAAGCAATTCGAGGAAATTGTACGCAAGCAAGGAAGGCACCGGAAGAACCAAGGTGTTGGTTTTGAACGAAAGTTCAATGCCAATGGAGTTGAGTGGGAAGAAGATCAATACCCCAAGACGAAGTTTGTTCCTCAACAAGAGAAGTATGATCCTACTTCTTTCAAAGGGACACAAGCTCAAGATGATCTTCCACCACAAGACCACAAGCAAAAAGGCAAGGACAAGCTTCAAGAGGAAATTGATGCATTTGAAGAAGCTCCTAAGGCCTTGGTCAAGTGGGTTCCCAAGACTACATCAAGTTCCACTTCATCAAGTACAACTACAACTCCGAGGATTCCCATCAAGATGGTGTGGATCCCGAAGAAGAAGAACTAGAGAGTTCTTGAGGGTGACTCCGCCAACATACTTCACTCTTATCATTTTGGCAAGAACAAGTGCAATCAACTTCCACATCTTGCACTAGTTCAAGGAGTCACAAACCCTCTTGTTGGTAAGACAAGGGACAAGGTAACCTAAATGCTTCATAGACATCATCTTGTGTGTGCATCACTCTATGTCTATGGATATCCTTGTTTGTTCCTTGTGGGACTAACCCGTGTAGGTATTGAAAGTGCAACTCACTCCAAAAGGATAGCTCCAAATGATCTACATCAACATTGAGCATCCACATCTTCAACATCTACATGAAGTCATCATCGACAAAACCCAAGGTTAGTTCATCCCTCTTAGGGGATCTCACATCTAGGGGGAGCTTTACTCTAAGAATTGAGCTAAAGCAACTCTAATGGTGTGAACACAACAATGCTTTATGTAAAAGTGGTAACCCCACTTGTGCTTAAACGATGAGTATGACCTATGATCAAATGTTCTCATTTGACTCCTAAGTCAATATACTCATATATAGATGACCTAGTCATCGCCAATTGCTTGATAGATGCTAGAATTGGTTGTGCATGCTTTGCCACATATTTCAATTGCCATTTTATTGTGTGAGCATGTTGGTTGCATAATTTACTCATTCGAGGACATCCACTTGTTGTTTTGATTTGATTGTTTCTTTTTCTTTGCCAAGTGGATGGACAAGAATGCCTAAGAACCTTCTCTAGCTATCTATGCTTTTCTCGTCTCAAACTCTATTCATGCTGCATCACAAAATTTGATCAAGTCAGATTCGAACCACTCTGTGTGAGGAGCACTCGGAGTCCCCGATTCGTCATAGACTTAAACTTCCAAAACTTCTTTGTGCGTTTCGGTCTGACCGATTCATCCATTTCGGTCATACCGAGATCACTAAGTCGATCTAGGTTTTCAATCTCGGTGCAACCGATTTGAACTTTTCGGTCACACCGAGTTGCAGTAACTGCTTGCAGTTATGCATCTCGGTGCCACCGAGTTGTTCCACTCGGTCACACCGACAGGGTCGGGCTATATATACCCACGGGCAAAATTTTGGAAATTTCTCCGAACTCTTTCGCCCGCGCTTAGCCCGCTCTGCCTCCAGGGTCTCCGGATCGTCCTCCTCGTCGCCAGTTGCCTCCTGCCGCTGGTCTCCGCGCCGTCAACGGGAATCATCCCCGCCGTTGCCGCCGTAGCGAGTTCATCGCCGAACTAGGGTATGAACTTGATCACTGTGCTATCCTTATCTGATTCCTAGCACATTGTGTTCGCCATGAATCTTGCCACGATTGAAACTATCTTATCAGTCAAAACACTCCGTAGATTAGAGATGATTTGAAAATTTAGGGTTAGGTTTCCGCCGAAACCATCTCGGACCAACCGAGTTGTGGAACTCGGTACCACCGATTCGGCTCAGGCCATTGCACATGTGATTCTCGGTCTGACCGAGAATTGCAAATCGGTGTGACCGAGTTCAGGACTTTGTGAAACCCTAGCAGTCTCGGTGCCACCGAACTGTGACTCGGTCTGACCGAGTTCACTAGTTTAGGTTCCAACAGCTGCTTCGGTATCACCGAGTTTACAAATCGGTTGATCCGAAATGCTTTCTGGAAAACTAAAACTAAGTTTTTGACTCATTCTTTTGCAAAAACCTCTATTTTGTGATGCTCATCCACTCTATCTCATCTATATCTATCACAGGGTCAGTCAGTTTGCAATATGTCTGATCAAAGTGACAGCCAGAACAGGAAGAGGAGCAGGTTCACATGAGTGAGGGCACTAGTCCCTCTAGCAGCTCAGATGATGGAAGCAGGAGCACACCCAAGCAACTTGCCAAAAGCTGCCACCAGGGCCAGAAAGAAGAAAACTTCTGAATCTGAGGATGAAGACTATGTGGCAGTTGAGGATGAGGCCACTTCCAAGAAGAAAGTGCTTAAAAAGGAATATAGCACTGCTGCTGCAACTAAGCCAGGTCTGAAGACCAAGAGGCAGCAGGAAGACAACCAATGTCTAAAACCTAGGAAAGTTGCCACAGTGAGAAAATGGAGCTCACTCTTGAACCCAAGGAAGCTGGAGATGGCAAGAAGAGGAAAGAGAGGGTCAAGAAGACCATGGCCAGAGTAATTGGAAAGCCATCTATGATGAGACTCTGAAGAGGAAGAGGAAGAAGATGCTGCACCAGCACCTAAGGCACAGAAACTTATGGGAGATGCCATAAGATCAGGGGCTGCTTCATCTAAGCCCAAAGAAGCTCCCAAGCCAGCTGCTCCAAAACCCAAAACTGCACCAAAGAGGAGTACCAGGAACATTCCAGCTGCTGAGAAAAACAAGGCCCCAGTGCCTGAAACTGTTGCTGAAGAAGAAGATGATGAGACACATGTTTTGAGGAAGTTAAAGCCAAAAATTCCAGATCATAATGATGCTCATCCTGTAGCAGAAAACATGAAGATCAGGAAGGACTCAGGATTGAGGCTATGGAGAGAGTCAGATCCATATGCCACCAGAAGGAGAACTGCTGTGGACTACAGGTTCCATACCAAAGAACAGCAGGATTTTTATGAGACAGTGTTGCTTGACAAGAAACCAATAGTATGTGACATGAGATGGGTCAACTGGAGTACATCAAGGAGAATGAAGAACACTTCCAGGAGTATATGACAGTTTCAAGGCTTGTGGAGTTGATGAGTTTGTGGCTCAGAAGCTCACAAAGTGGAATGATGAGCTTATCATGCAGTTCTACTCCACAGCTCACTTCTACCCAGATGGCAAGATAGTCTGGATGTCTGAAGGCACTAGATACCAGTCAACAGTAGCAGAATGGGCTCAATTGATCAATGCTCCTGAGGAGAATGAAGATGACTTGGATGTCTATGCCAAGAAGAAGAAGGATCACAACTCCATGGCTAGCATGTACAAGGAGATTCCTGATGCAGATCTTGAGACTCACCAATTTGGATCAGTGAAACACCTGCTGTCAGGACTGCCTACTATCAATTGGATCCTCAGGCACACTCTTCTGCCCAAGTCTGGTGATCACAGAATGATCAGAGGCCACTCCATCAATCTGCTACATATATTTGATGTGCCACAAAAGTTCAAGGTCATGAGTCTTATAGTTGAAACTATCAAGAGGACAGCTGCTGACCAAAAGAGAAGCTGTGGGTATGCCCACAGATCCAGGAGTTGATTAACTCCAAGATGGGCACTGGCACATACTTGTTGGACAAGGAGCACATGCCTATCTATCCAGACTTTGAGGACAACCAAGTGGTTATGAATGAGGATGAACCATCTTCTGTGCATGCTCAAGCAAAGAGGGAGAAGGCAAAGGCTGAGAAAGCTGCAAAGATGCCAACCATGGAAGAGGCATCTCAGTATCTTCTGAAGAGCAAGCAAGATCAGCTTGGCTACTTGATTGCATCCACTCTAAGGATTGAGAAAGGGCTGGCCACCCTGACTCAAAACCAGGAGAGCTTGGAAAGGATCATGGAGCAGAAGTTCTATGACATGGATGTGAAGGTAACTGAGATCCAGTCTGTTGTGGAGCAACTTCAGGATGATATGCAGGAGAGGAAGGGCAAGACAACCACTGAGGCATTTGCCAGAGTGCCTAGAGCTCAGAGGTCAACTGCAGTGCCAGTAACAGACACCAGAGCCACTTCATCTGCACCAGCTACAGCTTCAGTGCCACCAGCTCCAGCACCTACTCCACAGCTCCATCTACATCGACTGAAGCCTTCGTTCTTGGAGTTCTCCGGACACCACCACCTGAAGACCAAGCCTGAGAGACGATTTAGTGCTATGCATTTTCTAGGAACTTTTTGGTAACTTGTTGCCAAAGGGGAGAGAAAAATGTATAGATCATAGGCTTCGAGAGAGAGCGTTGCTTTTTATTCTCTCTTGCTTTGGTGGTTGAACTTTATTTGCTTGATTGAGATACTTTCTGTCTGTGTGATACTTGGATGATCATGTGTGTTTGATCATATGCTACATTAATGCTTGTTGGATGACATTATCATTTTATCCCTATATGATCATTCACTTTGCTTGGTGATGAGTGCATGTATTTAATTATTATCATTTTGAGCGCTCCACCAAGATGTATGTGACATGGAAGAGTAACCCATGAGCCTAACTCTCTGTGCATTTGCAGTCCAAAGCAAATCATAAACTATGCACAAATTTAGGGGGAGCTCTTGCTTTTCACATACTTCTCAAAGCGACAATGTTTTCACTCTTATTATCATTCGTCGAAGCTTTGATCTATATGTTGTCATCAATTACCAAAAAGGGGGAGATTGAAAGTGCAACTATCCCTGGGTGGTTTTGGTAATTCCTAACAACATATAGCTCATTGAGCTAACATTATTCCAAGATTAATATTTCAGGAAAAGCTCAATGAATGGCATGGCATGGATGAGGAAAGTGGACCCCTCAAAATACTAAGGACAAAAAGATTGGCTCAAGCTCAAAGCTCAAGACTCTACATTTTATATTTTAGTGATCCAAGATCACATTGAGTCTATAGGAAAAGCCAATACTATCAAGGAGGGATGAGGTGTTGCTTGATGAGGTTCTTGCTTCATAGTGCTTAGTGATATGCTCCAAAACCCTCAACTACCTTCCCACATCCACATATGACCTAAACCAAAAGTCAAACTCGGCCCCACCGATTCTTTCTATCCGGCGCCACCGAGTTCAGATGTCATAGCCACTGCCACAAACCCTAGGCAAATCGGTCTCACGGTCTCGGTCACCACCGAGATGGGGATTGTAATCTCTCTGTTTCCCTTCGTAACGTTTCGGTCTCTACCGAGATGAGCGATCGGTCCCACCGAGATTGCAATGTAAACTCTCTCTGTTTCCCTTTTGTAACATTTCGGTCTCACCGAAATGAGCGAATCGGTCCCACCGAGTTTACCTGACCAACTCTCTGGTTAGCTTATTACCAAAATCGGTCCCACCGAGTTTGTGTAATCGGTCACACCGAGATTACGTTATGCCCTAACCCTAACCATATCGGTCCTACCGAGTTGCATCTCAGTCCCACCGAAAATCCTAACGGTCACTAGGTTTGCTAATCGGTCCGACCGAGTTTCTCATTCGGTCTCACCGAGATTGGTAAATTGTGTGTAACGGTTAGTTTTGTGTGGAGGCTATATATACCCCTCCACCCACTCTTCATTCGTGGAGAGAGCCATCAGAACATACCTACACTTCCAATACACATTTTCTGAGAGAGAACCACCTACTCATGTGTTGAGGCCAAGATATTCCATTCCCACCATATGAATCTTGATCTCTAGCCTTCCCCAAGTTGCTTTCCACTCAAATCTTCTTTCCACCAAATCCAAATCCTGTGAGAGAGAGTTGAGTGTTGGGGAGACTATCATTTGAAGCACAAGAGCAAGGAGTTCATTACCTACACACCATTTGTTACTTCTTGGAGAGTGGTGTCTCCTAGATTGGCTAGGTGTCACTTGGGAGCCTCCGACAAGATTGTGGAGTTGAACCAAGGAGTTTGTAAGGGCAAGGAGATCGCCTACTTCGTGAAGATCTACCGCTAGTGAGGCAAGTCCTTCGTGGGCGATGGCCATGATGGGATAGACAAGGTTGCTTCTTCGTGGACCCTTCATGGGTGGAGCCTTCCGTGGACTCGCGCAACCATTACCCTTCGTGGGTTGAAGTCTCCATCAACGTGGATGTACGATAGCACCACCTATCGGAACCATGACAAAAAGATCCGTGTCTCCAATTGTGTTTGAATTCTCCAAACCCTTCCCTTTACATTCTTGCAAGTTGCATGCTTTACTTTCCGCTGCTCATAGACTCTTTGCATGCTTGCTTGAATTGTGTTAAGATTGCTTGACTTGTGCTAAGATAGCTAAAATCTGCCAAAGACTAAAATTGGGAAAAGGATAGATTTTTAATTGGTCAAGTAGTCTAATCACCCCCCTCTAGACATACTTTCGATCCTACACAACAGCGACCCCGCGGCAGAAGTTTTGATGGTCAATGGACCACGCAGTCCTCCTGGCTTCACTCGTGAAGACGGAGGCAACGGGGGCAGCGATCCGTCGCGTGTTCATGAAGAGTACCGCTCGTACCCCTCTCTTCGCAGCGAAGGGAAGAACTTTTCCGCCGGCACATGGATGCGCTTCACACTCCTATCGTTGGAGAAACCCCTAAGGCCCAGGCCTTGGAGGAGGCGCGCCTGGCCAACTTGGCTGAGTGCACTTGACCGGAGAACCTCCAGCACGCACTCGATGAGCGTGCTCGGCAGCGTATCCCCGAGTCCAGTCGACGTCAACTTTTTCCGCCTCCGACTCAGGTATACCGAACTCCGATCCGGAGTCTCGTAGCTGCGGCCCGAATAGCGGACTCAATACAACCTTTCCAGTCAGAAGCTGGTCGAGGTCTGGTGTAGATCCGGGCTTTGCTCCGTGCGGCGGGAGAGCAGAATACAGTAGTATCTCAGTCGTGGAATAGGATCCATAGCAGATCCGTGGTTGTAGACACAGTCCAGTCGGCTCACAGCCCGAGATCACCCCCGAGGCATGAAGGACGTGAAGACTGGCGAGATCAGTACAGAAACCGCGAGCAGTATGATCACCGGCTCGAACACAATGATCGTCGTCGAGTGCCCACGCCTCCCCCAAGGAGTGGGTCATACGTGCCTCGACAGCATGATGACAGACGTCCTCACAGTGGCAGGCGAAGGATTCCAGTCGATCCCAGGGAGCCGGGCTTTGATGCGAGATCTATTCTCGTTCAGGGTCTGGTCGACAGAAACAGAGCTCACAAAGAGGGTCATGACAGAGATTTCCCAACCAGCAGCAGGGTACATGTCTCAGGTCCAGAGTGCTTCTGCAGAGCCATCAGGGCTGCGGTGATTTCTCCCAACTTCAGGTTGGCGACTGGAGTCAGTAAGTTCACTAGCAAGTCCAAGCCTGATACTTGGCTTGACGATTATCGAGTGGCTGTACAGATTGGTGGTGGCACCGGTGAAGTGGCCATGAAGCACCTTCCTTTGATGTTGGAGGGCTCACCCAGAGCGTGGCTGAATCAGTTAGCGCCTGGTAGTATTTATACTTGGGAAGATCTTGCCCGAGTATTTGTCAGAACATTTGAAGGTACTTGCAAACGGCTGGCAGGGCTGATAGAATTACAGTGTTGCATTCAGAAACCAAATGAAACTTTGAGGGATTATATCCAGAGATGGATCACACTGCACCACACAGTGGAGAATGTGTCTGATCACCAGGCAATTTGTGCCTTCAAAGAAGCCGTCAAGTATCGGGAGTTGAATCTGAAATTCGGTCGGATAGGAGATATGACTCTGACTCGGATGATGGAGATTGCCACCAAGTACGCCAATGGTGAAGAAGAAGACCGACTCCGGAGTGGCAGGCACAAAACAGTCGCCCACGAAACCGGAGGAGGAAACTCCAGTCAGAAGCAGAAGCGCAAAGCCGAGCCAGCCGCTCCTGGTGAAGCCTTAGCCGTGACTCAAGGAAAGTTCAAAGGGAAACCCAAAGGGCCGTGGAATCCCAAGAAAGTAAAAGATCAAGATGGAAATGATGTGCTAGATTTACCATGCCACATTCACACCAAAAAAGATGAAGTGGGTAATTTCATTTACCCGAAGCATACCACTCGACAGTGTCGACTCCTAATCCAGCAATTCCGAGAGAAATAGCCCAAGGAAAAGGAGAAGGAAGCAGAAAAAGTTGAGGATGAGGAGGAGGAGGACGATGATGGTTACCCCCACGTCAATTCCACTCTGATGATTTAAGCTGATGTTGAGAGTAAGAGTCGACTGAAAGTCATCAACAGTGAAGTGAACATGGTCGCTTCGGTGACACCTAGTTATTTGAAGTGGTCTCAGACTGCCATTACATTCGACCAGTCCGATCACCCAGCGCACATAGCCACCCCTGGGAGGCAAGCGTTGGTGGTCGACCCAGTAGTCGAAGGCACTCGATTGACTAAGGTTCTGAGGGATGGTGGCAGTGGTCTGAATATACTATATGCAGAGACGTTGAAAGGAATGGGCATTCCGATGTCCAGACTTAGTGAAAGTAATATGAGTTTCCATGGAGTTATTCCTGGCAAGAAAGCTGCGTAACTCGGTCAGATCGCCCTTGATGTAGTTTTTGGTGATTCCAAGAATTACCGCAAAGAAAAGTTGACATTTGAAGTTGTGGATTTCCAAAGTGCCTATCATGCTATTCTAGGCAGGCCAGCTTATGCACGTTTTATGGCTCGACCATGTTACGTGTACCTAAAATTGAAGATGCCTGGTCCTAAAGGGGTGATCACTATCACTGGCAGTCGAAAGAAGGCAGAAGAGTGCTTCCAGAAGGACTCAAAGATTGCCGATGCACAGATGGCAGTAGTGGAGTTGCAAGAGTATCAAAAAATGCAGATCCGAGTGATTTGTTGCGAGCTAAGAAGCCTGTCACAGATTCAACATTCCAGTCATCTGGTGAAACAAAGCTGATTCATATTCATCCAACGGATCCCAATGCTGCTCCGACTCACATTTCAACAACACTCGACTCCAAATAGGAAGAAGCGCTCATCCAGTTCCTCCGTGAGAACTAGGACATCTTTGCATGGAAACCTTCTGACATGCCAGGTGTTCCCAGGGGACTTGCTGAGCATCGTTTGCGAGTCGACCCAAAAGTGAAACCAGTTAAAGAACATCTTCGACGGTCCACCGTACAGAAGAGGAAGGCAATCGGTGAAGAAGTGGCTTGGCTCCTGGCAGCTGAGTTTATCCGAGAGATTTACCACTCCGAGTGGTTAGCTAATTTTGTCATGGTCCCAAAGAAGGACGACTCACTTCGCATGTGCATCAACTTCAAACATATCAATCGGTCCTGCCTGAAAGATCACTTTCCTCTCCCTCGCATCGACCAAATAGTCGACTCGACTGCGGGTTATGAGCGTTTGTCCTTTTTGGACGCTTATTCCGGGTATCATCAGATCCGTCTGTATGGACCTGATGAGATAAAAACAACTTTCATCACCCCATTTGGGTGCTTCTGTTATGTCACTATGCCATTCGGTTTGAAGAACACCGGAGCCACATTCATGAGGATGATCCAGAAGTGTCTGCTCACTCAAATCAGTCGGAATGTGGAAGCATACATGGATGACATTGTGGTCAAGTCAGGAAAAGGTTCCGACCTACTGGCTGACCTTGCTGAAACCTTTGCTAACCTCAGAAGGTATGATATCAAGCTCAATCCATCAAAGTGCACATTTGGAGTTCCAGGCGGAAAATTACTCAGTTTTCTCATTTCTGAACGAGGGATCGACGCTAACCCAGAGAAAGTGGGTGCCATACTCCAGATGAAACACCCTGTGCGTGTGCATGATGTCCAGAAGCTTACTAGTTGTTTGGCTGCCCTAAGTCGATTCATTTCTCGCCTCGGTGAAAAGGTGTTGCCTCTTTACCGACTGATGAAGAAGTCAGATAAGTTCGAGTGGACTCCTGAAGCTGATGAAGCATTTGCAGAGCTCAAAGCCCTGCTTTCCACCCAGCCGGTACTTGCTGCTCCAATCAGCAAAGAGCCTTTACTGCTTTACATTGTAGCCACCGGACAAGTCGTTAGTACAGTACTTACAGTCGAGCGGGAAGAAGGAAAAGCCTACAAAGTTCAGCGCCTAGTATACTATGTCTCTGAAGTTTTGACTCCATCAAAGCAAAGATATCCACATTATTAGAAGCTTGTTTATGGGATTTACATGACCACGAACAAGGTTGCACATTACTTCTCTGGTCACTCCATTACAGTCGTCAGCGACGCTCCATTATCAAAGATTCTGAATAATAGAGATGCAACTGGTCGAGTGGCAAAGTGGGCGATTGAATTCCTTCCCTTAGATATCAAGTTCGAGGCAAAGAAAGCTATCAAGTCCCAAGCAATAGCAGATTTCCTCGCCGAATGGATTGAACAACAACTGCCGGCTCAAGTTCACTCGGAGCACTGGACCATGTTCTTTGATGGCTCCAAGATGCTGAATGGTTCCAGTGCTGGGGTGGTTCTGGTATCCCCCCGAGGAGACAAGCTCAGATATGTCCTCCAGATTCACTTTGATTCCTCCAATAACAAAGCAGAATATGAAGCACTCTTGTATGGGTTGCGTATGGCCATCTCACTCGGCGTCCGTCGCCTCATGGTCTATGGCGACTCAGATTCGGTAGTCAATCAAGTGATGAAGGAATGGGACGTCAGAAGGCCAGCCATGACTGGTTACTGCAACGCGGTGAGGAAGTTAGAAAAGAAGTTTGAGGGGTTAGAGCTCCATCATATACCCCGACTGAAAAATCAAGCAGCAGATGATTTAGCAAAGATAGGCTCCAAGAGAGAAGCTATTCCCAGTAATGTGTTCCTGGAGCATATTCATGCACCTTCAGTTCAAGAGGATCCCTTTGCTGAAGAGCCCCCGCAGCCTAAGAGTGCCACAGATCCGACTGAAGTCGAGGTCCTAGCCGTGGTCGACTTGATCATGGAGGTGTTGGTCATCACTCTCGACTGGACAGTGCCATACATTGCATATATCCTTAGGAAAGAGCTCCCAGAGGATGAAGAAGAGGCTCGACAGATCGTCCGTCGATCCAAGGCCTTTACTGTAATAAGAGGACAACTGTTCAGATAAAGTGCAACTAGGGTCAGCCAGAAATGCATAACACCAGAAGAAGGCCGAGTGATCCTCCACGACATCCATTTGGGGACCTATGGTCACACTGTTTG
>NC_053027.1:131167713-131180566 GCF_003073215.2 Triticum urartu | reverse complement strand
CTTCATCTGAAGCAAGTGCCACTTTACTGCGACAACGAAAGCGCCATCAAGATTGCCAACAACCCAGTTCAGCACTCGAAGACAAAGCACATTGAAATTCGTCATCACTTTCTCAGAGATCATGTTGTGAAGGAAGACATTGATATCATACACGTCAACACTGAAGAGCAATTGGCAGATATCTTCACCAAGCCCTTGGATGAGAAGAGATTTTGCAAGTTACGGTGTGAGCTAAATATCTTGGAATCCTCAAATGTCCTGTGATCAGGCACACATCCTAACACTTAAGCATATTGATGACTTAGATGTGCAACACACGAAGTAGCGTATATCTTCAAACAATGAAGACATACATTCTAAGTGTGAATACATTAATGTAGAATTTGACTTCGGAGCGCCACGATAATTGTGCGCCGTGTCTGGGTCTAATACTTCCTATACGGTGGGTAACGCCACCACCAAACGTTCCATTTTGAAGTGTTTCTCTCATGGCGTTACCTCTCAATGTCTTCACATTTGGTTTGGCTTCATTCTCAATATGTCTTCATGATTATCTTCACTGCGTTGATTATATGGATATATATGTACTGATGTTCTGTCCTCTACAGCATTCACTTATAGCTATGTCTTCTTGGTTGAATCTTTTGAACTAAGTGAATGTGATCGGACCCTAACCTCTCTATGCTTTCTATCTCAAACTCTATCTCTCCAAGTCATATGCATTCTGTTGAAACTGTCAAATGTCTTCACTGTGTCCTTGTCAGCTGAAGACATAGTGACAACCATAAAAGTCCGTTTTTAATGCTCATTCCTCCACATAAGATCCGGAGAAGCAGGAACAACCGCCCGACAATTTAGGCGTGCGTGGGACGTGGAACAAATCCCAATCTTCCTCTAACTGGCCACGCGTGCCTCAAATGCGAACCGCCAGGGGTACCTGCGTAATAGCGCAGTGCCGCCTCTATCCCTATAAATACACGATTCACTACGGTCATTATCTCCTTCTTCCACCCTCGCACGAACCCTAGTGCCACCGCTAGCACTCGACGACGCCGGCGACGAAGCGCTTCACTGCCGCAACCTCTCCGACGCCGTTTTCACGCCGACAGCGGACATCGCTCTCTCCGCCGTCGCCGTAGGTGTCTTCCGTCGCCAAGTTAGGGCATGGAGGATCGAATTGCTCGACCTCAACTCTCACTTCGTCTAGCAGTTCCAAGTGTGGTAAATAAAACCTCTTTTTACAGCCTCTTTTGATCCCATAGTTCAGTCACTTTCTGCCATAAGGAGTTTCTCTTCACATCAGTTAGTTATCTCGCTACATCTCTTGACATGCCTAGTATATTCACTTGTGCTTTATAAGGTAGTTAGATTCCTCACTTGTACTGATCTGTGGGTTCGTACAAATCTGGAACCAACTTCTTATCTGTGAGTGAATGTCTTCGCACAATGAGGTCTATGTCTTCTAAACCGATTTATCTTCAAAATCTTCTGAGAATGCATATGACCTCTTCCCCTTCCCTCGCACCTTAATGCTGTCACAGGTACATGTCCGTGGGAGAATCCTTTGGTTCTCATAGTCTGCATTCATTTGCAGAGTACTTGCAGCATCACATCAACTCTCCTGAAGCCAGTTCTTGCAAAAGGAAGCCTTCGAAGCCTTTGAACATCTTGAAGCCTTCCAAGTTATTCATGGCTTCAGAAACAGCAGCAAGGAAGGGAGGCAGACAGCGACATGGTGAAACGTCCAAAGATCTGCCTGATGAATTGGCAGAGATGTACAAAACTGATCCTGAAGAAAGCTATGGTCAACGCAAGACACGAATCCAATGGATTCGAAGATATTGGGCAGAGCAATGGTTCCACTACCGCTTCGTCACTCAGGAATATGCGGAGAAGTGCGCCATCAAGAGACCGTGGGGAGACGTACTATACAAAAATCTCGTACCCAGGTCCAGAGTCGAAGCCATTGCTCAAGGCTTCTATCCATGCATGGTGAGAGGACCACAGCCAGCTGAAGCACATCCGTCATCACTTCTCTGGTGCCGCGATGATAATCTCTTCAAGCGCAACTTTCAGTTTGCACAACAATTAGCGAAGATAAATAAGAAGAAATTTGGGCTTGACTTCAACCCTGGTCCCTCCTCACCAAGGGCAGATGGCACACGCGACGCCGATCCCAATATCATCGGGCCGTATGCCAATCTTGCAGGCCTCATCACTCGCATCCTAGTCCAAGGGACTGCTGTGAATGACCCTCCAGCAGATACTGAGTCAGATGACGCCCCTGCTGCACCGAAGCTGAAGCAGAAGAAGCCAAAAGCTTCAAAGCCAGCCGCTTCTCCCAAGATCGCAAGAGTGAAGCCTTTAGCAACTACACCTCCTGAAGCCAGTGTGCAGTCAGAAGGCTTATCACGAGTGTCCAAGCCCCAAGAAGCCAAGAAGCCTCAGCCACACACAGGCAAAGAGCTCACAGCTGCTGACATTCTGCGCTGCGAAGCCATTGATCTCTCAAGCGATGAAGATCTTGGAGATGATGCTCTTGAGCAGCTCATCAAGAGCAAGGAGGAGGCTGAAATCTTCAACAATCTGCCTCTGTTTGATGTCGCCATCATCCACAACTTCATCGATGAATGGTTTGCCTCACCGGACATCAGCTTCAATGATCTGCAGCTGCCCATAGGCCTCAGCGTTGCTTTTCAAGGCGCAATTGCTTCAGAACTTGCAATAGCCCAGCGCATTGTAGAACTGAAGCAGAAAATTGATTATGAAAAGGCTCAGTTCAAGAAGCACGTGGCCAAGCTCAGTGTGCAAGAAGTGAGAAACTTCAAGATCATGTTGCACGAGCTGAAAGAAAACTTCCTGAAGACGCGTGCCGAAGCTCAAGGCTCGCGAGAACGCGTGAAGACTTTGGCTGATCGCTGCGTGCAGGCCTACAATGAGGCAGAGAAGCGCAAGGCACTTGGGCGTCCCGGCATTGACCCCAGGATGGCCGCGAAGAAGAAAAAGAAGGCTGTTGTGCCTGAACCTGAAGCGCCAAGGTCAGAAACTGCTCCGATTGTCTTCCCTGCTGCAACGACTGGCTCGAAGCCAAAGAGTCGATCAACCGCCTCACAGCTCAAGAAGACACGGACTGCAGAGGCTGAAGCTAAGAAGAGAAAACACTCTGAAGCCTCTCCTTCTGAACCCATCATCAAGAAGCGCAAGACCAAGAAATCTCGGGCTGCTCCCACAGAGCCCTTGACAGTTGAACCCCTCTCCGTCCGCTATCCTGACGCAGATCGTCAGTTGACTGTGCATGAACCCAACGCTGAAGACATTCTAGCAGACGAACCCAACGCTGCTGAAGACATTGGTCTCCAAGACAATGTGGAAGGTGATGCAGCCCTTCCTCAGCTTGAGACAAGCGAACTGATCAGTATTGGTCGTCCATTGACGCCAATCACACAAGATGCATCATGGGCAGATCGCCCACAGGAGGAAGATGAGCCCCAACCCACTACAACTCCACCGGCGCCTACATTCCGTAGGCTTCGCAAAGGGCCAAGGGCTCAGGCTGCTGACGACATTCCGGCTACATCAGCCGAAGAGCATGCAGAGATACCACAAGCTCCAACTCCCCCACACCAACAAGAAGCAGTTCTCCAGGAGAACGTGCCTGAGGCTGCCACAAACAACACCGAAGCAAATGTGGAGCCCAACCCAACAATAGCTTCAGAAGACAATGAAGCTACTGCTCCTGAACATTCTGTGCCTGAGTCTGCTGCCGGACCACAATTCAACTATCATATTGCGTACAGACCCCAGGTCCAGAAGCCGATCCCACGACTGCCAAGGTTCCCAGGTCCTGCATCAGCTCCTGGTTCCTTCAACATCAACGGCTTCAGGGCAGATAACACGTTTTTCGACCGCTCCAAGAACCCTTATTCAAGGGAACGGATTGTATCAGATAGGTTCTGGAGCCATCAACAGCGCAGCTATTATTCATGCATCCTATACAACCAAGGCTGCATCTTTCCTCACAAGCGCCTTGAGGTTGAAGCTGTTGCTGGTCTGCCTGGTCTGGAAGAAGCACTGGATTGCTTCAAGCAAGTGGGTTTGCTGCCATTTATCACTGATGAAGAGCACTGGAACGAAGAGCTTCTGCTCCAGTTCTATGCCACTTTGCATATCAAAGGCTATAACAGAGATCCGAAGACATAGATTCTGGAGTGGATGACAGGCAATATCCATCATGAAGCCAATGCTTTCGACCTAATTGAGCTTACCGGCCTTCCTACTCCTGGCGAATTCTTTGAAGAAGGGTGCCAACTCCATGCTGAAGCAATTGAGAGCATATTTCAGCGTCCTGAGCCAGATATGAGTCAGATGCTCTCAATAATGAAGCCACTGCCTCCTAATGCACCCTGTCCAACTAGGTTCTTCGTTGAAGACTTAGAGTACCTACCCAGAACAATATATCACATCATAAGGCGGACTCTATGGCCTGTAAAGGGACACTCTCGATATGCAACAATTGATGGTGCAATGAAGACTCTCATCTTCTGCATTCTTCATGGCAAATGCTTCAATGCACAGGATCTCTTCATCCGTCACTTTGCAGCATCTTCCTCAGAACTGTTTGGATTAAAGTTCTATGCTCCTTGGGTTATGAGGCTGATCAAGCTTCACTCTGCAATCTCCTATCAACCCTCAGCCCGCAACCATAGGATATTTTTGCCAGATGTGGACACATCTGCTGAAGCAATATATCCAATGGCTGGCACCACACGTGCCCCTGCATCAACTGAAGCCACTGACAGCACAGCTGCCAAGAGACCCAAGAAGCGCGCTCGAGCACTCAATGACCGAGAGCTTCTTGTGGCTCTTCACCAAAATCAAGATAGGCATCACGACTGGCTCAAACGGCAGATGAGAAGCATCATGCAAGACGTCAATCGCATCAGAAATCTGGCAACCAAGAATGCGTTTGTCGCACACGAGACCTGTCGCCGCACTTGGAAAGGCCTCACCATGATGAGCAATGAAGCTGAACTGCAAGAGGATGGCTTCAGAGAGAGATTCCAATTTGACTCCACGCCTCCAAGAAGAGCTGTGATGCGAAGCACACCATCACTTGAAGAGTCAGAATTCTCTTCTTCTGCTGCCACCGTGTCTGCCCGGATTATTGAAGAAGACGACGACGCGACATCATCTCCACCTACTTCAACACACGTCGAATCTACACCAAGCTCATCTGCACCGCCACCAAACAACTCCACCGATCCTGCTGCGCCTGGGAACGCATAGAAAACTCTATGTCTTCAAACCTTTTTGGTCATCACTGACAAAAGGGGGAGAAGCATGATGTTTATAGTCTTCAAGCGGGTCACTTTGGGCGGGTGCCTTTATATTTTGCTACATTTTGCTTCGTGCTTACAACTCCCGTTTTTGCTACATTTGCTTCTTTGAGTTGTAACACTTAGCCTTGATGGCCGTCTGCTACCTGTTTGTCACTCCGTTATGCGAAGATAAATTCCGCATGTGCGACGATAAATTCCACACTCATCTCTTACTGCAGACGTCCATTTTTCATTATGCATGTCATTATCTTCATATACTTTCACATGCATAGTGGATTGTCATCATAAGTTGAAGTGGATCTCCACAAGTACAACCTGTCATGTGCATTTGCATTCAAAAGGCAAATTACTTATATGCACATCTTCAGGGGGAGCCCTTGCAACTTATGAAGACAAATTCCTTTACTATTTCACAAATTATGTTCCCCATTGAAAACTTCAACTAGTTTGTCATCAATCACCAAAAAGGGGGAGATTGTAAGTGCATCTAGTGCCACCCCTAGTTGGTTTTGGAGTATTGACGACAAACCTAGTTGAGGGACTAACGTGTTTGTGAGAATTGCAGGAAAACACAGGTAGAAGTCCCTCATTGATTCGGTTTTATTACCAGAGATGACCCCTAAAAATGTACGAAGACATTGAAGACAATGGTGGTTTATGAAGATATTCATATTGAAGACAATGACATGAGAAGACTCCCTATGAAGCTTATGGAACTCAAAGACTTAGATCCTTCGTAGTTTTATTCATGTTGTGTCATAGGAATCACCGTACTGTTAAGTGGGGTCCAAGAGAACCAGTCAGAATGACTGAAGTGATGCCTAATTCAAATCCTATGTCTTCGAGCGAAGACTTTGAGAGAAAATCTTGTCCAGAGTCAGACAAGTCAGCTTTACTTGTAGCCCAAGTAAAGTTGCCGTGTGAGTTCAAAATTCGACCGTTGGTACACGTGTCAGTTCCTTAGTGACCCAGGGTCATTTCGGACAGATCAGGTCGGGTTGCCAAGTGGCTATAAATAGTCCACCCCCCACAACCATAAACGGTTGGCTGCTCAGATTTCAGTGCACGGCTTTTGTCGTTTGAGAGCAACCCACCTCGAAGCCTTTGAGAGAAAAATTCCTAGTGAGGAGAAAAGCCCTAACCACCCAGAGCCAGAGTAAATTGGGCATCACTTAAGTCTTCGTGTCTGTGTGATTTGAAGACTTATTACACTTGAGGACTGTGCATCCTCCAGACGGTTAGGCGTCGCGTTCTGAGCATCCAAGAGAAATTGTGGATTGCCAGTGAACGAAGTCTGTGAAGGTTTGGGAGTCTACCTTGAAGACTTACCTGAGTGATTGCGCGAGGTCTGTGTGACCTTAGCTCAAGGAGAAAACGGTGAGGACTGGGTGTCTTGGACTAAGGGTCCTTGACTGGGTGTCCGGGACTGTGTGTCCTTTGGTTTAAATACCTAGCCGCTCCAACCAGACGTACAGTTGTCACAGCAACTGGAACTGGTCCAACAAATCATTGTCTTCAACATGTCACTGGTTTCATCTTCACTTCCTTTTACTTACAGTTATTCATTGTGAAGCCATTGCATGCTTGCTTTATCTTTTGTCTTCACAACATGAATGTATGATCTGTTTGGCTTCATAACTTCTTCCTACCTGATCCTTATTACACTGAAGCTGTTTGTCATGCGATTTCACTCTATTGAATACATGACCATGGCTGGCCTAGTGTAATCTAACTTCCGCTGCATAGTAATAGGCATAATCTTCACTGTTTGTCTTCATAACTCTCACGTTTTGAAGACTTTCATAAAAATCGCCTATTCACCCCCCCTCTAGTCGATATAACACACTTTCAATTGGTATCAGAGCAAGGTGCTCCCTTGTTCTGTGTGATTCGGTTTAACCACCTGGAGTTTTAGCTATGTCGACTGCAGGGATAATCAAAGTCTCCGCTGCTTGCCCCGTCTTCGATGGAACTGAATATCCCTACTGGAAGAATAAGATGCGCATGCATCTTGAAGCCATTGACGTCGACCTATGGTATGTCTTCGAAAACGGCGTTCCCAAGGCTGGAGAAGGTGTCACTGCTGCTGATGTCAAGAAGTTCGTTCAACTGGACTGTACTGCCAAGAATATCATCTGTGGTCATCTGACCAAAGGACAGTATGGCCGTGTGAGTGCCTTGAAGACATCCAAACTGGTCTGGGACTGGCTCTCCAGAGTTAATGAAGGCATATCAACCCAGAGAGATCAAAGAATCAGTGTCCTTCGCAATCTCTTCAACCGCTTCAAGCGAAATGACAATGAGAATGTCCAGCACACCTTTGATCGGCTCACTGACATCACAAATAAGCTTCAAGCCCTCGGCGCTACTGAGATCACCAAACATGAAATCATCAAGATGCTGCTGAGATCTCTTGATAGTTCGTTTGACATTCTGGCCCTGATGATTCAAGAACGTCCTGATTTCAAGACACTCGATCCGTCTGACATACTTGAGAGTCTCAACACACATGAGTTTCAGCTTTCTGAGAAAAGAGATATCTACGGTCCAAACTATGGGCGAACTCGTGCTTTGAAGGCAAAAGATGTCTCCTCATCTGAAGAAGAATCTGACTGCAGTTCTGATGATCCTGAAGACATTGGAAGAGAACTTGCAATGCTAGTGAAGAAGTTCCAAAAATTCACCAAGAAGAAAGGCTTCAGAAAATCTTCATGATCAAGCTCAAGGAATGATGAAGTTTCTGCTCATGACTACAAGAAGAAAACATGTCACAAGTGCAAGAAAACTGGACACTTCATTTCTGAGTGTCCACAGTGGGACAATGAGAACAGAAGGAAGAAGAAGAGCAAAGAATATGATTCTGACGACAAGAAAAAGAAGAAATACTCAAAGTCTTCTTCCAAGTCTTCATCAAAGTCTTCATCACACAAGAAGAGCTCATCTGGCAAGGCACGTGCGTTTGTTGGCAAGGAGATGGATTCAGAGGAGGATTCTGCATCTGAGGAGGCAGAGGTGGAATCTGAGGAGGAGTCTGATTCTGGCATTGCGAGTCTGGCTACAGCATACGTCGCCAAGTCCATCTTCAACACTGAAGACAATAACTGCATCACCGACACCGACGCAAATGACAAGAACGACTCCACTCCTACCTACTGCTTCATGGCACGCGGTGCCAAGGTAAACACACGCACTACTCGCTATGAAACATCCAGTGACGATAACTCTGAATGTGATTCAAAACCTAGCTACAAAACACTTGCTAAAATTGCAACTGAACAACAGAAAGCTATGGAACATATTCAAAAACTGTTAGACAGAAGCGATGATCTGTTGGGTGCTGAAATGACTCGATCTGAATCCTTAATTGAAGACATAAAAAACCTTCACGTTAAGTATCAGGAACTTGAAGATCATCATGATACTCTCTCAACAACTCATGAAAAGCTTTCCTATGACTATCTTCAAAGGAAGCAAGAACTTGAGAAATTGAGGGTGGCTCATGAAGATCTTCAAAAGGAAAACGAGTCACTTCGCGCCGAACAGATCAGTCCCGCTCAGGAAGGATTTGAACCACCATGTCTTAAATGCATTGAGCGTAATAATGCTAATTCTGTTGCTGAATGTTCCACTGCTACTACTGTTCCAATATCTTCAACTGTTGATGTGGCAACTAACCCCTCTGCTGAGGATACCACTGCTATTGCTGATGAGAATGCTAGGTTGAAGACATTGCTTGAAACAGGGATGTACAAAAGTCTGAAAGGGCATCAAACATTATGTGATGTCCTTAAGAAGCAGATTCTGAACCGAAACCCTAGGAAAGAGGGTGTTGGGTTCGAGAGGAGAATTAATGCAGATGGCTCTTACTGGAAACCTGAGCAGTACCCCAAAACCACATGGGTTGCTGCAAAGGAATCCTCAGTAGATCCATCCAATCTGTCTGGCTTCACTTGTGCTAACCCAATTATCATTGATGAATCCTTTGATGCAAACTATAAACTATTTAAGAATCAGAATGGTGAAGTGTTTGCCAGGTACATTGGTACTAACTGCAGGAATGGACCGCCTATGAAGAAGATCTGGGTTCCGAAAACATGTCTGGAAAATCTTCCTGTGAATGTCTTCATGACACCTCACTTGAAGAAGACAAACCTCAGACCAAAGGCTTCATATGGTCCAAAGGCTTCATACAGACAGAGGACTCACCTGAGTCACACTAACGCAAATGTTTTGCAGGGAAACCATACTTAGGCATATGAATATGAGAGCGGTTCATCGAACCGTCATGTTCATATGACCAAAAATTATTCTGCTTATGCTTATGAGTATTATTGTCCCCCTGCTAGACTGTTTGCTAAGGCTTCAAAGCCAAAATTCTCAGATGCTGCACTTAGACTTATAGCTTCTAAGCCACCCTTGAAGATGTGGGTGGTTAAGAAAGCTTAACTCTCTTTTGCAGGGAAAGGTCTCCAGCACAAAAACAAAATCTTCTGATGCTATTGCTGGGGACCATAAAAATCTTGTGGGGCATAAGATAAACTGCCCAAATGGCATCATTATGTACTTCGTTCCTGAATCGCATGCTACTCTCCCCATTAGTCCTAATCTGGATCTAAGTTTTCATAACCCACTGGTTCGTCAAATGTTTATGCTTCACAACACTCTTCATGAAGCCTATCCCCCTAACTGCACTGTAGGGTACGACACCAGCGACTTCAAAGTCTTCAGAATGGATTATTGACAGTGGGTGTACAAATCACATGACTGGCAGAAGAAGCCTTCTTATGGACTCAACTTTACGTCCATCCGACAAGAGCCACATTACATTCGCTGACACTGGTAAAAGTAAGGTATTGGGTCTAGGTAGAGTTGCAATCTCAAAGGATCAACACATGGATAAAGTCATGCTTGTTGAATCCCTTGGCTTCAACTTAATGTCTGTCTCAATGCTTTGCGATTTGAATATGATTGTAATGTTTGGCAAATATCGCTGCCTGGTGCTAATGGAATCTGACAAATCTCTAGTGTTTGAAGGGTATAGGAAAGGTGATTTGTATGTGGTAGATTTCTCAGCAGGACCACAACTTGCAGTATGTCTTCTTGCAAAAGCTTCAGAATGCTGGCTTTGGCATCGAAGGCTTGGGCATGCTGCCATGAGGAACCTCCACACCCTTGCGAAGAAAAAGCACGTCATAGGCATCGAGGGCGTCAAGTTCAAGAAAGATCACTTATGCGGTGCCTGTGAAGCAGGGAAGATGACAAGGGCAAAACATCCTTCGAAGACAATCATGACCACTACTCAACCCTTCGAACTGCTTCACATGGATCTTTTCGGTCCCACTCACTACTCAACTTTTACTACTTCTGCTTGCCTCTATGGCTTCGTAATTGTTGATGATTATTCTAGATATACTTGGGTGCACATAATCCTTTACAAGACTGAAGTGCAGGATGTCTTCAGACGCTTCGTAAATCGAGCTATGAACAATTTTGGCGCCAAGATAAAGCACATCAGAAGTGACAATGGCACTGAATTCAAGAACATTGGCCTTGATACATATCTGGATACCTTGGGCATCACACATGAATTCTCAGCTCCATACACGCCACAGCAGAATGGCGTCGTCGAACGCAAGAACAGAACACTCATTGAGATGGCCAGAACAATGCTAGATGAATACAAGACTCCAAGAAAATTCTGGACTGAAGCCATTGATACTGCATGCCATACAATCAATCGTGTTTATCTTCACAAGCTTCTGAACAAGACATCTTATGAACTCCTAACTGGCAAGAAGCCAAATGTCAGTTACTTCAGAGTATTTGGCGCAAAATGCTGGATCAAGGACCCACACCACACCTCAAAGTTTGCACCAAAAGCACATGAAGGCTTCATGCTTGGATATGGAAAGGATTCGCACTCCTACAGAGTCTTCAATCTCTTCCACTACAAAGTGGTTGAAACAGTGGATGTGCGATTTGATGAAACCAATGGATCACAAAGAGAGCAATTGCCAAATGTGCTAGATGAAGTTCCAGCAAATGTATCAATCAAGCTTATGGGAACTGGAGAAATTGTACCTTCTGAAGCTCATCCTGAAGAAGAACTTATCATCTCAGCACCTGATCCACATGAAGACAATGCTCAGCCTGAAGATATACCTTCAAATGACCACATAGATCAGCAAGAGCAAAGTCTTCGACCCACACACCCTCATGTTGCAAATGAAGTACAAATTGACAAAATACTTGACAGCATCAATGCACCTGGTCCACTCACTCGTTCAAGGGAAACTCAGCTAACAAACTTCTATGGGCATTTCGCATTCGTCTCAATATCAGAACCCAAGAAAGTTGAAGAAGCCTTCATGGAACCTGAATGGATTCAAGCTATGCAAGAAGAGCTTCAACAGTTTGAGCTGAATAATGTATGGGAACTGGTTAAGCGTCCTGATCCACGGAAGCACAACATAATAGGCACCAAATGGATATACCGCAACAAGCAAGATGAGCATGGTCAAGTTGTCAGAAACAAAGCTTGTCTCGTTGCTCAAGGATATACTCAAGTGGAGGGCATTGACTTCGATGAAACATTTGCTCCTGTGGCTAGGCTTGAAGCCATACGCATACTGCTGGCCTATGCAAATCATCATAACATACTTCTCTATCAGATGGATGTGAAAAGTGCCTTTCTCAATGGCAAGATTGAAGAAGAAGTGTATGTTGCACAACCACCTGGCTTTGAAAATCCAAAACATCCTGATATGGTATACAAGCTCAACAAGGCACTGTATGGCCTCAAACAAGCCCCTAGGGCCTGGTATGATACACTCAAGTACTTTCTGAAAAGCAAAGGCTTCATACCTGGTTCCCTGGATCCCACTCTTTTCACGAAGACATATGATGGTGAACTGTTTGTGTGCCAAATATATGTGGATGACATTATCTTCGGCTGCACCAATCAGAAGTATAGTGAAGAGTTTGGATATATGATGCAAGAGCAATATCAGATGTCCATGATGGGGGAGCTGAAGTTCTTCCTCGGTCTTCAAATACGGCAACAACGCAACGGCATCTTCATATCTCAAGAGAAATATCATAAAGAGTGCCTGAAGAAGTTCGGTATGCAAGACTGCAAAGGCTTCACAACACCAATGCCAGCCAAGCATCATCTGGGTCCCGACGACAATGGTAAAGAGTTCGATCAAAAGGTATACCGCTCCATGATTGGGTCTTTGCTTTATTTATGTGCATCTAGGCCAGATATCATGCTTAGTGTTTGCATGTGTGCTCGATTTCAAGCGACACCAAAGGAGTCGCATCACTTAGCTGTGAAGCGAATTCTTCGATATTTGGCTCACACCCCAACTCTAGGATTATGGTATCCAAAGGGCTCAGAGTTTGATTTGGTTGGATTTTCGGATGCTGATTATGCTGGTGACAAGGTTGATCGCAAGTCTACATCAGGCACATGTCACTTTCTGGGACGATCACTTGTATGTTGGTCTTCAAAG